>NC_092282.1:24575041-24820041 GCF_036320965.1 Panulirus ornatus
ACTACGTATCACGCTGGGAGGAGATGGTGGGGGGACGTCAGGGCGAGTCCCCTCCCTAGGCAACGGAGAGCCATGTCTTGTAGGCGGGTGGAGGAGGAGGAGCTGGAGGAGGAGGAGGAGGAGGAGGCAGCTCAAATGGGCCAAACATACTAAATATCTTACTCATTTAAGTAAGTCCATGTTAACCACTGCAGTTACACCTTAAAAACTTCATCCATAAGAAAAGAAAAGCACTTTCAAGTCTGACTTGGCATCCTTGTCCATTGCCAAACTGTGGGATTAGGGTTGGGAACACATAGTTAAGCTGAAGACTAATACAACTCCAGGTCCTGACCATCTCCATCCAAGAGTTAGAGACGTCACACGTGAAACAACGATAGTTTGATGCCTCAGGTCAGGGTCTTGAGGAGTACAGGGAAGCCAGGAGAAACCTGGTTACGTCACAGGAAGCCAAAAGTCCTCGATGCATATCATCACCGTTGGTCAACCGTTACTGGCGAGGTCCCCAAGGGGACTCTCCTGAGACCTAGGTTTTTCGTTATTCTCATTAATGATATCGACGTAGGCCTCCAACTTTGCATATGACACAAATACCAACAATTCTACATTAACGAATGAAGACATGCTAAGATTGCAAGAGGATGTAGATAAAATATGTGACCTCAAAAAAAAAAAAGGCAAATGGCAACTGACCTCAACAATAAATGTTGGAAACTTCAATAAGAAATTCGACTATGAACCAATGGGCCACAACATAAAGGTCACCCCTTGAGAAAGGGACCCAGGGGGATCAACAACTTCAAATGTCTCATACCATTGGAAAGAAGCTGAAAAAAAAAAATGTCATAGATTTATTCACAGAAATATAACATACAAAAACAAGGATGTGGTAATGACGCTACACCTAAGTCTAGTCAGATCCCGTGTCCAATATGCAGTGTGGTCCTCGAGCCCCCGAGTAAGTAATGATATTCTTCATTAGAAACAGTACAGGGAAGAGCAACTAAACTCATTCCGGCCTTACGAAACGAACCATATGAGGAAAGACTACGAGAACTGAAGGTACATACAACAGGTGGGCACAATATGTTCAATAGATACAACAGGTAGTCACAATATGTTCAATAGATACAACAGGTGGTTATAATATGTTCAATAGATACAACAGGTGGTAACAATATATTCAATGGATGCAACAGGTAGTCACAATAAATCCAACAGATCCAACAAGTGCTCACAATAAATCCAAGATACAACAGGTGTCCATAATAAAACCAGGAGCTACAACAGGTGGTCACAATAAAACCAACAGGCGATCAGAATAAAACCAGCAGGTGTAACAGGCAGTTACAACAGGTGGTGACAGACAGCTACAATCGATGGTCACAGTACAATCAGCTGCTACAACAATAGTCACAATCATCACATTATGACTGCCCAAAACAGTAAACCAAAGACACACTTTTCACAGGATACATATATCATAACAACTGATGGGGCAATTGTATTACAATCAACCATATCAGGTTGTGGAAGCAGATGGTTGAGGAGGAGGAGGAAGTCATCTGCTTTTCTACTTTATTATCTTATCTCCATTAACATAGATAAGAAATGTACTGTCCTGCAGCATAAAACCCGGTCATAGACCATCAAGTCTTGTGTTATCTGTCCTTCCCATGTACTGTCCTCCAGCAGATAACCTGGTCATAGACCATCAGGTCTTGTGTTATCTGTCCTTCCCATGTACTGTCCTCCAGCAGATAACCTGGTCATAGACCATCAGGTCTTGTGTTATCTGTCCTTCCCATGTACTGTCCTCCACCAGATAACCAGATCACAGACCATCTGGCCTTCTATTATAATCTGTCTTTCTCGTGCACTTCAACCTCAAAGACAGGCGACAGAAGCGTCTCAAAGTCAGCAAAAAGGCAAATCTCCCGCTGTTGTTGACATTATCCTCCCACTAACAAGAGAGTCCTGACCCCGGGATAATCTGCACGACCCTGCCTCACGCCACCTGCCCACCACCTCCCTCCCACACCCTGGCCTTTCTCCAAGCCTTACTCCTCGTGTGTGTCCCCAACATCCGGGTGTGCGGCTGCCTACTTCCACCGTACAAGGATGGAGTTCCACACTCGTTAGAGAGAGAGAGAGAGAGAGAGAGAGAGAGAGAGAGAGAGAGAGAGAGAGAGAGAGAGAGAGAGAGAGAGAGAGAGAGACCCATCTCTGACTCTCACCATAATACATCTCTCCACACATCTGTATGCTCCCTGCACTCACAGTTTCACATGACCCACTCTATCACTCTCACAGACTGCAAAGTACTTTACATCTAACAAGTTCCCAGCTTAATCTTACAGTAATGGCCTCCTGCTCTTCTAATACTACACCTTCCGGATCCCCGCTACAGTACAATTTTTAATATACTGACAATATACAGAGTAAACTATGTCTCTCCTCTGTGTAAGGGGGGATCCACTGGTGACACTCTTCCCCATCTTACAAACGTCTGGTCATCACCCCAGAGAGTTCTGGGGGAATCCTGTGTAGTTGCCTCCAAACGTATATAAAAAAAAAGAAAAAAACTAAGTGTAATGCACTACACAAAGGACATGAATGACACCTGAAAAACGTGCCAAGAAACATTAGACGTAAAGGCGATAATGACGTCAACGGGCCAATCTTTTGAGCCTTGTTTTCCCCATCTAATATTTCCATCTATCGTATCACAAAAAGAGGACCTTTGACCCGGGGAAACTACACACTTCTCAAAACCCGCCGGATATAACCAGCCATCTTCCATACACGACTCACAACTTCCATACACGACTCACAACTTCCATACACGACTCACAACTTCCATACACGACTCACAACTTCCATACACGACTCACAACTTCCATACACGACTCACAACTTCCATACACGACTCACAACTTCCATACACAACTCACAACTTCCATACACGACTCACAACTTCCATACACGACTCACAATTTCCATACACGACTTACAAGTTTCAGCCATCGGAAAATTCTGCTGATGGCTCCACGCTCCATCCAGGTCCGCATGTGTCTCACGGGAAAAATGCATCTTCTATTTGGCCAATTTTTTTCACGGGGCTTCCGTTCTACAACCGAACGATGACTTCCCTGTGTGACAAGATTAACAGAACGATTCATAAAGACAGGGAAAAAAAATATATATCCTTTCCTCTCTTCACGTGAGCTATAAAAAACCAAAAGGAAAAAAGAAACCTTTCTTCTCTCTTTAGGCGAGAAATATAAAAACCATCTTCCTGTTGTCTTAACGTGTACCGACGTCAAAAATAAACCTTGCTCATGGGATATTCTCTCATCACTTGCCTGGGCCACAAGCTTCACGTCATGGCAATCCAAGTCGTCTTTTGTCTAAGCACATTAGAGAATCAAGTCATATAATCCAACACCGTAGGATGCTTCCAACCATCCTCCGTGTCTTCTGTCTTTCATTCTGACGGATTTCTGTTCCCCTCTAAAAATCTAACGGCGTTTATGAATGTACTGATAACAGATGAGACAACACTCGGGGGGCCTGCCGTCCTCTTATCTACAGCCAATGATAAGGTAAATATACTTGAGTCATATGATAAGGCTACAAGGTGTGTGTGTGTGTGTGTGTGTGTGTGGAAGAGACACACAGCACGAGGTCTTTCAATGATTTGCATATGTAATTACCTACTTGTACTGTACGCAGATACAGTTTTACACTCGTGGGGGCCCCACATCTCCTGAACATTCTTTACTATCAAACAGCTTAAAATCGTGTGTGTGTGTGTGTGTGTGTGTGTGTGTGTGTGTGTGTCATAGTACGTGGGAATACACGGGAAAGACAGATAAGAGAAACCCCATTGGGCCATATCTACGTTATCTGATTACAACTTCCCTTTATCTATTCCTATTTCTAATCAAAATGGATGAGGTCAGGACAGGGTGGAAACATGGCACTCTACCCGCCCTCCGGCCACAACCGCCACCAGGACAAGGCATACAAGAAACATCATGTGTGTGTGTGTGTGTGTGTGTGTGTGTGTGTGTGTGTGTTTGTGTGTGTGTGTGTGTGTGTGTGTGTGTGTGTGTGTGTGTGTGTGTGTGTAAGCCTGCATATGCACCCTAACAGTACAGAACGAGAGGGAAAACCCTTACCATAAAACATTACCACAAACGGAAATTATGTACAGGCATACACACACACACACACATATATATATTTTCCTGTGTTCGTTTGATATATACTTGAACTTAGGAACAAATTGTTCGACCGTTCTTTTAAAGGTCTCTACATTTCTCTACGTCTCAAGGTAGTTTATTCTAACGTTCAACGCTTCTATCTGAAAAAATAAAACTTTTCTCACGTCAGTGTCACATCTTCAAACTTTTAGTTTTTACTTCTTTTGTCCCTGTAATTGTATCCCTTGTAACTGTATTCTCTAATATTTCAAGAAAAGGTCCTTGTGACCTACGTTGTCGAATTTACCCGATGTACAGAAAACTTGCACTGGGTCATGATGAAGTCTACGCTTACTACAATCCAAGAGATTCAATCTTTACCTCCCCATCGTTAGACAGGTTCCTCAAGGCTGGAATGAGTTTCGCCTTCAATGTTTGCACATGTTCTAGTTCTTCCTCATCCCTTTGTAGTTTGGGGACCAGAACTCGAATGCATATGCCAGGTGAGGTCTTACCTGGAGGTTCACACTGAAAAGCGGATTCCTGAGTTTTGTTGACGATGATCTTAGGTAGCAAAACCTAGCATGTGAGTTTGTCCTTGTTTTTCTTGCTGCTACACACCGTCTATGCTTCATTGTTACACCGACAACAACATTACGATCCTTCTCTTCATTTGATTCCCACGGCGGACATCCCACGATTTGATGTCTGTGTTTAACATCATTAACACTTAAAAGCATCACATTTGTTTACGTTAAGTTCCATGTTGTACCGACCTGACGACTTAGCTAGTTAAGAGACTTGTTTGAATCATCTCACAGTCTTGCACATTCACAGCCCCACCTCCTCCTACTTCAACGCTGACTCTCAGTATATTTAGACGTCTTGAATGCAACACCCAATTCCTAGTCATCAATGTCAAGGATGCAAGACCCAATTCCTGGTCATTAACGTCAAGGATGCAAGACCCAATTCCTGGTCATCAATGTGTAATACGAAAAGAATGGGACCAAAGAGCGACCCTTGTGACACGCCACCCCGTCAAGTACAACCAGTCTGGGAGAGTGTTCACATGACAAGTAACTACTCACGACCACACTGTCCCGAATGGCAGGACTAGCGCGTAGCGATCACCTCACGACAATCTAAAGTTACGAAGAACGAGTCACGTGAGTGATGCCCTGTCAAGTACTATGTATATGAATGCAATTATGAGCTGTGTGTGTGTGTGTGTGTGTGAGACAATTATGAGCTGTGTGTGTGTGTGTGTGTGTGTGTGTGTGTGTGAGAGAGAGAGAGAGAGAGAGAGAGAGAGAGAGAGAGAGAGAGAGAGAGAGAGAGAGAGAGAGAGAGAGAGAGAGTCAGACATTCACTCTACGTTACTATTTACCGAAGGAGACTCTATACAGACAAAGCATTTCCGTAGTAGTGTGGGTGAAAGGCGCATAAATGGGGGTAGGTGGAGGCCAGCATACAGTGGGTACAATAGCTGGGGGTAGGTGGAGGGCAGCATACAGTGGGTACAATAGCTGGGGGTAGGTGGAGGCCAGCATACAGCGGGTACAATAGCTGGGGGTAGGTGAAGGCCAGCATACAGTGGGTACAACAGCTGGGGGGTAGGTGGAGGCCAGCATACAGTGGGTACAATAGCTGGGGGTAAGTGGAGGCCAGCATACAGTGGGTACAATAACTGGGGGTAGGTAGAGGCCAGCATAGAGCATACAGTGGGTACAATCGCTGGGGGGTAGGTGGAGGCCAGTATACAGTGGGTACAATCGCTGGGGGTAGGTGGAGGCCAGCATACAGTGGGTACAATAGCTGGGGGTAGGTGGAGGCCAGCATACAGTGGGTACAATCGCTGGGGGTAGGTGGAGGCCAGCACACAGTGGGTACAATCGCTGGGGGTAGGTGGAGGCCAGCACAGAGCATCCAGAGGGTTGGATAAACGGACACAGGAGAACTACAGGTGGGCTCAGGACCCCCCCTGTGGATCCTCGTTGCGTTGGAAACACACACAAAAAAGGGGCAGATCAGCGTCTCTTGCTTGGGGGGGGGGGGGGGGGGAGCACAAAGGAACGCCACAGTCAGCTACGATGAAGGAGGGAACGCCGCTAGTGGGGGAAGGTTGGGGGTTAAGTTGGCCTGTGCCGGGGCTTAAGGAAATAAGGTGCGAGACAGCTTGATTTATGAGGCCGCCTCTCTCGTTAGAAAGTCAAATGAGGCAGGTATGAGGCGCGCTGGGGGCACTGTCAAGGAAGTGGGAGCCACCTGCTGGGAAGCAGTCAGATGGCTGTAGGAGTTAAATGGGCAGGTGAGACGTGGACAGGTCTGTGAAGGGTTTACACTGGAAGTTTGGGAGCTACAGATCTACATGTATTGTAGGTGAGGGCAGCCAGGTGTGTGTGTGTGTGTGTGTGTGTGTGTGTGTGTGTGTGTGTGTGTGTGTGTGATGGAGCCAGGTGTGTGGATACAGAAAGCTCAAGTCCATGGAAGCTGACAGGTGTGTAGAAATGGCTTGCTTTGTGTCAGGTGTGGCTGCCTCCACACGCGCTGCAGGTGTGTAGCCTGTTCTGGCTACAGCAAGACTCGTGTACTGTACCAACCACATCACATCTCAATGCATCACTTCAGAACCCTGATGTCTGATGCGTTGTAAGTGTAACTTACTTATAAGTGTCTGCGATTTCCATGGACGTGTCCCCCCAGCGACCAAATCAGTTCAGACGCGAACTAATTCATGCAGTGAAGCTATGCACGCTAAGCGGGTTCATGACGCCAGCAGCAGCGACTGACGGTACACCTGGGATACGTCGTGGCCAGGTGTGCTCAACACTGCACACCTGTGCACCACGCCAGACGGGGGAAAGAGGAGAGGGGGGGGGGGGGGGACAAACCTGCCAGTGATCCCAGTCTGTGGCATCCACGAGCCCAGCCAGGGAGGGGGGGGGGGTCCCTACGACACCTGACGTAGCGACGCCTTTTACGACTTCCCACCGCAGGATACTAAACTCCCCGCGTCGCACGACTTAACCCCCTTTGAGCACCACGACTTTAACCCCTTGAGTACGAAGGGTTCAACGAGGAAGATACGGCAGGGGGCGGGGCGGGGGGGGGGGGGAGTGCTGCCATACTAGGAGGGGAAGAATTCGAGGAAAGGAATGCTTGGGGGGGGGGGGGGGTGCACTTCACGGAACCACAAGGGTACGGTAGGGCAGCGGGCGGGATCTAGGTTAGGTCTCGCGCAAAACGGAGCGATGTCACGCTCGAACGCCACGATACGAGGCGCATGATGCCCCAGTACGGATCGGTGACATAATGCGATTGCAGTGTGTGTACGTGTGTGTGTGTGTGTGTGGGCAACGCGATGTGCACGCTAGGATGGGGGCCACGTCAGAGTGGCATGGTTCACGCATACCTCCACACGCATCCTACATTGTAAACACGGCTGATCAGCGTACGACGAAGGTCGCATCTGACGTGTGACTGACGTGTAGGTGAGGGGTTACCTACTTTCTGAAAAGAGGATGCTGAAGCGCTCTTCAATATATATCATCGTCAGCGCATGAAGTTACGACACGACCACACCGCACATAGTGGCTGAGATCTGACTTTGGTTTTCTTAAGGCCTAGCCAAAAACTGGGGGTACGAACGTGCGCACGGAAAACGTTAACGAACGCGTGGACGTGCACGAGGACACGGACGCGGTCGTCAAGGACATGAGAATATAGTGTCTATTGCGTTATGTTGAGAAGGTATTAGAAGGTGATATGGCACCATACCAGATTTGGTATACCACGGAATATTGGTAGTATTAAGCAATGGTACACGGTATGACAGCGCACCATACTAGGGGCAGGGCAGGATACGACGGTACAGTAAGGTACGGTGTGGTACGATGCTAGGTCAGTGAAACTCCGGCCCCGGGTGCCAACATTACAACACTCAGTGTGTTAAGGACAACAAAGACACCCACGTGCTTCAAGACTTAGTCATGTATACGTATAGCCATATATCATAAGGTAGTCATCATACCATTTAACCACAATGCCTTCACCTCTTGAGTTCTTCTACATGTTTCCCTCATCCTCAGCCACAACAAAGGTATTACTAAAAGCTCCTAATTTCTGAAGGAAACTTTTTTTTTTTTTTCTCACCTTGGAACTTTACTCTGTGGACAACAGGGAAGTACGAAGTTGGCGTCGGCCTAACTTTTCTCATCTTCCAAGTCAATAACTAATCAAAATGGTTTCCTGAGTTGGCCCGTTCCGTGGCGTTCCATGTTCCGCCACCTCTCCCTCCCCCTTCGTGTGACCCCCACTCCTTCCCTCCACCCACTCACCCCTCACATGGGGGAACGGGACTCGTTCTTCACCCACAAGAAATAAACCCCCAGAGGAACCTCCCTCTACCCCCTGAGATGGTAATCCTACTCATCCCTCGACCCCTGAGATGGTAATCCTACTCATCCCTCGACCCCTGAGATGGTAAGCCTACTCATCCCTCTACCCCTGAGATATTCACCATACTCATCCCTCTACCCCTGAGATATTCACCATACTTATCCCTCTACCCCTGAGATATTCACCATACTCATCCCTGTACCCCCTGAGATATTCACCATTCTCATCCGTCGACCCCTGAGATATTCATCATACTCATCCCTCTCCCCCTGAGATACTCACCTTACTCATCCCTCTCCTAATATGACCCCTGTCAAGACACCACCACCCATCCCCCCTCCCTTCCTATCCCAGTCCACCTTGCTAGCCCTCCTAACCTCACGTGACCTTCCATCCATGGCTAACCTCACTATTTCCCCCAGGATGCCCGAAGATAAATCACTCCTGGCTTTCTCTTTTTGGAAGGGTCAGTCCATACTGCCATGATGCCAATCGTCGCTAATGAAACAGGAAAACGACCATCGGAGATGAACACACCCACCCTCCCACACACACACACACACCCACACAGGCCTCGCCATACTGACCAGGTAGAGATAATTCAGTCTCCATCGCCCCTAATGGGGAGGGACGTACGACTGACGCAGAACAAAGGCACACATCACGTGGGTCCGCTGATCAGGGCCCTTATGAACCACCGCCCTAAAGAAGACCACACCCTCTCGGTCGCGGATGGTCCGCTAATGGTCCTGGGTTAAGGAAGATAGGGGGGGGGTTTCTGCCCTGATGGTTCTTCCCCGGGGATGAGAGATCCCAGAGCATCTTGACAAGTTCTGGAAGATTGAGAAAAAGTTTTTCCTTTCTTTTTTTTTTCTTTGAAGATCTTGAAAGTGGCTGTCCAAGCTTCGGTTCCACTGAAGTCGCTGCTCTCTTCGATTCTGAAGTCTTCCAGCAGTCCTGATCTGCTTTCCACAGGCCTTCCAGCAGTTCTGTGTGTTCGTGTTCCAGGAGGCTGTTCTACTTTTCACAGCCTGCCAGCAGTTCCCTGTTCCAGGATGCTACTCTACTCACAGACCTTCCAGAAGTTCCACGTTTCCATGTTCCAGAATGCTACTCTACTCAGAGACCTTTCAGAAGCTCCACGTTTCCATGATCCAGAATGCTACTCTACTCACAGACCTTCCAGAAGCTCCATGTACTCGTACTCCAAGAGCTTCCTTTACCCCTCCAAGCATTGCAGTCCTTCCCGGCGTCCATAATCCAGGAGTCAACGCCCCTGGAGTCTTTCAAAAACAACACAGGGCAAGACCCCTGCTACAGAAGAGCAAGTCTGTAATCCCTTGACGTGACCTGTACTGCAGGAGGATCTAACATGGACTCCCTGTGTGTCTGGCGTCTCATCTTCACAGCTACAGCCATACACCTCCCAGTTCCACTCCGCCTGCGTACACACGGCAAGATCACTGGACAAACTTTACGCACACACAAACGCAAATAATATTCCTTTCCAGGAGGGAATAAGGATAAAAAAGAACATGAAGGAAAAAAAATGCTATATATATATATATATATATAATATATATATATATATATATATAATATATATATATATATATATATATGTATTTACTCCATGTATGTGTGCAAACACAAATACACACACACACCCCAAGCTCTCTCTCTCTCTCTCTCTCTGTGTACCTGGCCCAACCCGTTAACCAGGTAATACAGTAACGACGCCAGACAAGTCATGAAGAGGCTGCATGCCTCAGGGTGGGTGGGGGTGTGAGGTGGCGACGAGGAAGAACTAAACCATCTGAGCGGCCGCCACATGTGAGCGGATGTGGTGGAAACACGATCTGAAGTGGCGGGTTGCGGTAAGGCACACACAAGCATCACATTACACAATATAACGCAGACGACGCTGCCGTGTTCCCGCTTACCAGAGACACTGAGGGAGCTACCGTGCCACCACCTGGGGGTCAGGCAGAGGGGGGAGTG
The DNA here is from genome assembly GCF_036320965.1 of Panulirus ornatus. Classification (NCBI taxonomy): domain Eukaryota; kingdom Metazoa; phylum Arthropoda; class Malacostraca; order Decapoda; family Palinuridae; genus Panulirus; species Panulirus ornatus. The sequence goes on from NC_092282.1 coordinate 24,585,652, forward strand.
TCCAACACCAGACTGTGTCTCCTGAACACAGCCAGATCACACGGTACTTTGAAAACCCCCCAGTGATGGAAGGTATGACTCGCCCAACGTTAAACTCAGGATGGTTTGGGAGGTCTTCTACCCCCACAGCTGGGGTCTGGCACCTTACCTTACCTTACGTATACCTTACGATGGTTTGGGAGGTCTTCTACCCCCACAACTGGGGTCTGGCACCTTACCTTACCTTACGTATACCTTACGATGGTTTGGGAGGTCTTCTACCCCCACAGCTGGGGTCTGGCACCTTACCTTACCTTACGTATACCTTACGATGGTTTGGGAGGTCTTCTACCCCCACAACTGGGGTCTGGCACCTTACCTTACCTTACCTTACGTATACCTTACGATGGTTTGGGAGGTCTTCTACCCCCACAGCTGGGTCTGGCACCTTACCTTACCTTACGTATACCTTACGATGGTTTGGGAGGTCTTCTACCCCCACAGCTGGGTCTGGCACCTTACCTTACCTTACGTATACCTTACGATGGTTTGGGAGGTCTTCTATCCCCACAGCTGGGGTCTGAGGCCACAGTGACGTGTTGGTCCTCAGCTCAGTCAGATCCCTGGCGTCCGCAGGCCCACTGAAATCTGAAGGCAAGTCGTCCGTATGAAGGCATTAACCTGGGCACCTTTCCTGGGATGTTTACTGAAAACCGATTTTGACACCCGCCATCCAGCAGGAGGACTAGCAGTGTTCCAGCTGTCTCTAAACTGTACGCAATTAACTCATTACAGAGTTCCGTCCCTGTGGGCCAGTCTGTGGACCGTGGGTGTACTCTGTATACACCCTCCTCTGTGCCACAGACCCCAAGCAAGGGTACGAGTGCGGAACACAGAATTCGCCGCTTCGTCCCCTGAAAATATAAATATATATACATACATATAAAACAACTGTCAAGGGAGATGAATCTTGGTGAGTTTTCCCCGACAAGATAACGTCACACCAAGACGAAAAGGAACACCCTGACTTGGGGTCGCCATGGGTGGCAGCCGTGACATCATGAAGATAGCCCGTCGAACACATGCGCCCATGCTGCCTCACCCACCCACACACCCACCCGCCGGACGGACGGACGGACGGACCGAGATGCGAACCCTGGACCACAGTGAGGACTCCTAACGTCCTTTAAGATACACACCACCCGCCTGCGACAACGCTAAGTTGCGACACCGCCAGTGTGGACCGCCTTCGTTGCACTAACGACACCATAACCACACTGCTACCCAGGGGTAATCACCACACGCAGATTAACTTTGGTTTGAATGACTACCATCACTGTTATCATCATGGCCATCATCATCATCATCATCACATCACAACAACATCACCAACAAATCACACAATCACGACACACGACATACTACACTCTCTCTCGCCTAGCATCCACAAGCTCCACTTGTTCTACAAGCTCCACTTGTTCCCACAAGCTCCACTTGTTCCCACAAGCTCCACTTGTTCCCACAAGATCCACTTGTTCCCACAAGCTCCACTTGTTTTACATGCTCCACTTGTTTTACGTGCTCCACTTGTTCCCACAAGCTCCACTTGTTCTACAAGCTCCACTTGTTCTACAAGCTCCACTTGTTTCTACAAGCTCCACTTCCCACTTGTGGTTTGGGCCCCTGAACAGAGGCAACTCCCCCCCCCATGTTATATCTCGCACCACAGTCAATCACCACACCCACCCCTTCCCCAGCCACCTACTGTCCAAACTCTACAAAGTGTTTCTGTCGTATTTCCACAAGACACGACGATAGACGTTATCAAAATAACTTCCATTAAGTATTCCTGGCATCAAGCATATATATATATATATATATATATATATATATATATATATATATATATATATATATATATATATATATTATTTTTTTATTATTCTTAGTCGCTGCCTCCCGCGTTAGCGAGGTAGCACAAGGAAACAGATGAAAGAATGGCCCAACCCACCCACATACATAAACGCCCACACATGCACATACACATACCTATACATTTCAATGTATACATACATATACATACACAGACATATACATTATATACACATGTACATATCCATACTTGCTGCCTCAATCCATCATCCCTGGTGATACGGGAGAAAGAATACTTCCCACGTATTCCCTGCGTGTTGGAGAAGGCGACTAAAAGTGGGTGTGGGAGCTGGGGAGGGGCTGGAAATCCTCCCCTCCTGTTTTCACTCTTCCCAAAGAAGGAACAGAGAAGCGGGCCAAGTGAGGATTTTTTTCCCTTCCCTCTTAGGCTCAGTCCTCTGTTCTTGACGCTACCTCGCTCAAGCGGGAAATGACGAATATGAACATGTACAACATGTGATCACAACATGAGTGAGGGATCCTGTTCTCTCTCATGTTGTATCAACGTCAGCTGACCTTACGTGGCATAACCACTCTGCCCCTCCACATGGCCACTCGCACATCTGTCACCCTCGCCGACCTGGCGTGACCTCCGACCTTCTCCTGACGCAGGGGGACCCCCCCCCCCCACCCCTACTACTAACGTAATTACCCCCTCCCCCCCTCCCCTCGTCACTACAATCATCGTACGCCTACAAGACCCACCAAATTCGCTGACACTCCTCTTCGTCGAAGCTCCTGTGCGAGTCAAGGCTTTGGAGGCTCATAAACCCAGCTAACGTTGGAGGGTCTGCGTCTCCGATTACTTCTTCAATCCCTGTTTGCCAGCTTATCTGCAACAAGCTTTCCAGATTTCTCTTGAAGCTTGAGATGTTGAGAGAGATCATGTTTCTTCAACGCTTCATCTACCTACCCACCATCATCTCTCCTTCTCACTGTCTCGCTCCTACGCCCCTCTCCCTCTCACTGTCTCGTTCCTTCACCCTTCTCCCTCTCACTGTCTCGTTCCTTCACCCTTCTCCCTCTCACTGTCTCGTTCCTTCACCCTTCTCCCTCTCACTGTCTCGTTCCTTCACCCTTCTCCCTCTCACTGTCTCGTTCCTTCACACTTCTCCCTCTCACTGTCTCGTTCCTTCACCCCTCTCCCTCTCACTGTCTCGTTCCTTCACCCTTCTCCCTCTCACTGTCTCGTTCCTTCACCCTTCTCCCTCTCACTGTCTCGTTCCTTCACCCTTCTCCCTCTCACTGTCTCGTTCCTTCACCCTTCTCCCTCTCACTGTCTCGTTCCTTCACCCTTCTCCCTCTCACTGTCTCGTTCCTTCACCCCTCTCCCTCTCACTGTCTCGTTCCTTCACCCTTCTCCCTCTCACTGTCTCGTTCTTTCACCCTTCTCCCTCTCTTCTTTATCGTCTCTCTCCCTCCATAATCATGTCATCAGAGCTTCTTTCTCTTGACTTCACTCCATCATTATCTGACCACACCATCTGCATATACCAAGTCTATCACCTGATACTCGTATACTGCCTTCAAATTATATTATACATCTATCTATCTATCTATCTATCTATCTATCTATCTATATATATATATATATATATATATATATATATATATATATATATATATAATTTAAAATTTGATATACTTTGTCGCTGTCTCCCGCGTTAGCGAGGTAGCGCAAGGAAACAGAAGAACACATATAGACACCCCAGTCTGAGCCTTCGCGGAGGATGAGCACTCCCTGCATGACTCTGTCTCCCCTTTAAGAAAGTTAAAATACAAGGAGGGGAGGGTTTCTAGCCCCTGCTCCCGTCTCCTTTAGTCGCCTTCTACGACACGCGAGGAATGCGTGGGAAGTATTATTTCTCCCCTATCCCCAGGGATGATGGATTGAGGTAGAAAGTATGGATATGTCAAACGAGAGGGGGTTCCCCCGTACGTAAACGTCTATGAGAAAAAAGATGAAGAACTTTACATGTGAAAGAAAACGTAGAGAAAACGAGAGAGGGTAATAAGAGAACATTTGTAATGTGGGGGTCTTGATCTCCGTTTTCTTCCATACGTAAACGTCTATGAGAAAAAAGATGAAGAACTTTACATGTGAAAGAAAACGTAGAGAAAACGAGAGAGGGTAATAAGAGACATTTGTAATGTGGGGGTCTTGATCTCCGTTTTCTTCCATCTGCCGACACTGCTCGTTCTCGCCCCGCAAGAACGAACAGTTCCCCCTCACGAGTCTTGCCATTAAGGACCTGCTCACCAACACCAGACAACATATATACTACATTAGGCGTCCTCTTCGTGTTATACATCAAGGTTATACAACAACAACAACAACAACAACAACAACCCAGAAAAATATGAACGCATGAGGAGAAATGTCGCAAAGTGCGACATTACAGACAACAGCGCTGCTAAGCGACGTGCCATATACTTACGATGGCATGCGGTTAACTGGGACATTCTGGGACCAAATTCAGACACGGCAGACAACGCAACGGCCACTTTAATACGGACGGCAAACACAGCAAACAACCACTGTAAACACCCGACACCCAGACTAAGCCACTGCGAAGACAGACAAGGAGATGACAGCAGTTACTGCAAACACCAACTTCAGACAACAGACACTGTACAGACACGAAGCAGACAACAGCTACTGTGTAAACAGGCAACAGACGGTAGACAAAAGCCACTATACACACAGAAAGCCAAAAGACGCTGTACAAACATACAGCAGACATCAGTCACTGTACACACAGACACAAGGCAACAGTGTTGCACAGACACAACAGACACGGCACAGATATGTTACTGTTCAAGTAACAGACAACACTAAACACACACACAGACAGCAGGAAACAACAACCAGTAAACAAAAAAAAACTGAGAAAAAGCTCTGTACAGACAGACAACAAACAACAGACTGTTATCCCAACCGACAACAGAGAACGGCGTCTGTGCAAACAGACAACAGACACTGTACAGACGGCAGAGCAGAGAATACCTAACGATGCATCAAAAGACAAAGACGCTACATACTATATCCCGTACAGACAGCGAACACAGACGGCTACATCAGAAACCACAACACTAAATATCAAATGCAGGGCGGCAAACATTAAGTCGTGAAGGATACGCGCGATACAGTCAACCCAATCATCATTTTCTTATATATAACCCGGATATAGCCATATAATCGCATATAGGCTATATAACATCCTGGGTACATTACTAAAATGAATATGGTATACATCATCATAATCCTATATACATTTCTATAAATATTACACACACACTGCTATCTATAATTCTGCATAATCATATACGCTCAGAGACTGACCGACAATTTTCTAATACGATTCCCCATTTTCTGTGGTAAACAAACAGGCTATACCACGTAGTTCAGCAAACCTCCCCCCCCCCCCCCCGCCTAACATGTTCACCTTCCATAAATCAACACGACCTCACTGCTACCTCGCCTTTGATCTATGTTCACTGTATCCTCGGCGAGTCACTGCTTCCAACAGTGCTAGAAACCCACGAAGCACGAAGACCAAAGCCGTAGAAACTCTTACAATTATTTATATATGTTTTATATTAAAATTTATATTATTTATATGAATATATATGAATATGTGCATGTGTGGGCATTTATGTATATACATGTGTATGTGGGTGGGTTGGGCCATTCTCTCGTCTGTTTCTTTACGCTTCCTTGCTAACGCGGGAGACAGCCACTAAATATAATAATATAAAAAATAAATAATATATATATATATATATATATATATATATATATATATATATATATATATATATATATATATATCTTTCAAACTATTCGCCATTTCCCGCATTAGCGAGGTAGCGTTAAGAACAGAGGACTGGGCCTTTGAGGGAATATCCTCACCTGGTCCCCTTCTCTGTTCCTTCTTTTGGAAAAAAAAAAGAAAAAAAAAAAAAAAAAAAAAATATATATATATATATATATATATATATATATATATATATATATATATATATATATATACATATTTCTTCAAACACTAAGAGACGCCCAGCAACCCGTCAATAAACGCATTAACGCATATATGTACTTTTCAACCATAGATTTCTCCATATATACAACGGTGCATGAGCTGGTGTGTGTGTGTGTGTGTGTGTGTGTGTGTGTGTGTGTGTGTGTCAGCCAGACCAGGCCAGCCTCACAGACCCAGTACAAGGCCACTGTCTGCCCTCACTGACCTTGGTCAGCGCCAGTACTGTATAGTGCAACTGGTCAACCAGGGCTGGCTCAGATCACTGTAGCTCCCGAACACGACCGTGCATACGACCCTTGACCACGACCGAACGACCCCTGACCACGACCGAACGACCCTCTAGTGTAGCGATAAGACCCTTAGATATGACGGCCTTAGCCTTTGGCACAAAGGCCATCGTACCTGAGCGTGGTCGTCCTAGCACAAGGGTACGACCCTTGTGTTTCAAGGTCGTACCGTCGTGGTCAAGGGCGCCGTACCGTCGTAGCCGAGGGCCGTACCGTCGTACTCAAGGGCCGTACCGTCGTGGTCAAGGGTGCCGTACCGTCTTGGTCAAGGGTCGTACCGTCGTGGTGAAAGGTCGTATCGTCGTACTCAAGGGTGTCGTACCGTCGTGGTCAAGGGTGTTGTACCGTCGTGGTCAAGGGCCGTACCGTCGTGGTCAAGGGCCGTACCGTCGTGGTCAAGGGCCGTACCGTCGTGGTGAAGAGGTCAAAAAGTCAACCACAAGTAAGATACAAGAGAGGATCGCCAAGTCTGATTCCAAACCTTCTCCTTGTGTCACTTACCCTTAACCAAGTCAAGGCAGCGATCGCCTGTGACCTCCTTCACCACGTCGGGTTTCATCAAGACGTAACAATACAGAAACCACTGGGTCGAAACCCAGCGCGAAGGAGGGCGAATAATACCAAGAGGGACCAACACATAGACGCATTTGACAGACTACACGAAATAATCATAATAATAATAATAATAATAATAATAATAATAATAATAATAATAATAATAACAACAATAATACATGTCCTCTTTCCTTTCGCTTTCAGCAAGCAGAGTGAATCTTTGCCACTCTACCTAGACAGTGGCTCTGGTGGGGAGGGAACTGAACAACGAGATGGGACGACACTGGGACGAGGCGCGTCCGGGAGAGCGCTGGTCCGAGTAGGAGGATTTAGGAAATGAGTGTGTGTGTGTGTGTGTGTGTGTGTGTGTGTGTGTGTGTGTGTGTGTGAGGGGGGGCGGGTGGTGGTGGGCAGCGGACGGACGCTGTAATGAGGATGTGGTGTGGACTCATCGCATGAGGAGAGACGGATCTTACAGGTCTTACTAAGCTCATGTCTTTACTCACTCCTTACTCACGATGCCCCATGGGACTTGCGTCACAATACTCACCTGCAAGAGAAATAAAGAAATTAGTACGAGACCTGGATAACATGAATATGAATACATTAACATGGAGATAATTATCAATACACACACACACACACACACACACACACACACACACACACACATACACAATTGGCTTCCCAAAATCAAATTTCTGTTCGTCTTCCCTTTCTAAAAAGCTCTCACAACCTTCCCATGTGTTATATTTACCACCTCCCACCACTACCCAACACAATAAATATACTGGTAATAAGCATAACATACAATCTATTTCGGGAACCCCACATTTACACAACTGCTCTGCCTCTCGTTGCGACACCGGTCATCCAGTTCGGATACTGAAGGTTCAGCCGATGCGCAGTTGTTCACGTTATTACATCAATGGACTGATTCGTCCTTGTGTGGAGGCCTGCTCTCACGTCTGGGGAGGGTCTAGCTGTGCGTGCTTACGAGAAAGAGAGACTAGTCTCGGAGCAATACAAGGGATCGACTTTCTAGAACCGACCTCAGAATGTAATCACCTCACGCCACGCCGCAGTGTTGGTTCACTCCCACCTCTTCTACAGGTATCGTGTACGTGCCCATTCTCGAGCGCTTCGTGCCCCTGCCAACGACCACTGCGTCACATGGTCACCCCGTGACCATTGGCGACTCAAAGGTTGTGACGTCTGTTTCTTTCGCTACACCGCTGAACTTTTGGAATTCTTCACCGTCTCATATCTCACCCACACACACCGACCATCTGACCCTTCATAAAAATATATATATTTTTATGTTAGGCTGAGCCAAGTACCCATTTCATCGGCCAACACCCCCGTGGGTGGATGAACAGCTGGGTTGACAGTGGACCGAACCAGGATTGGAACCTGTGTGGTCGACCGTGGACGGGCGGCACCGTGAAAGCGTCATGGTCAGGAACGCTATACAGTATCCAACATTCATTTCTTCACGTCTCATTCTCTTATGCTGTCACCCATCTACTGTTTCATCGACCTGTTCCTGGCACTGAAGTTCTTACTCACAATCGAACACCTTCAAATAACGTAATTTCGTCTCCATCTTCCTTGCCTTCTTAAACAATGACTCAATAATCACTGCTGTTAACACTTCTTCCTCGGAACCCACATCCCGTTTTCCTCCCACTCCTTTGAACTCCCAGCCTCCCTCTCTAACCTCCGTTTCTACATCATATTCTCCCTCTCTCCCATCCCCATCACCATCCATACACTCCCTCTTTCTCCCATCCTCTGCCTTCACCCCCCCCCCCCCACCGAATCCATCTACCACCGCAACCCTGCTGACGCGTCTGCAGACTGGAGTTATATGCGTATGGCGCCGCTGTAGTACCTGCGGGACAATAGCCGCGCCCGCATCGGTCTGGACACAACACTGCTGGTGGCACCTTGGAACCGAACCCTGACGCTTCTCCACACACAGACACACACACAGACAACCACACACACACAAAGATACACACGCACAACCATACACACACACAGATACAGACACACACACACACACACACACACACACAACCACACACAAACACAGATACACAAACAGACACACATAAACACACAGACACAGACACATAGACGCACACACACACACAGAGGGCAACTGTGAAAAGTTAGCAGCACACCACCACCCCTTGCCAAGCGTTATGGTTATGGCCGACACTGATAACCTGGCACTCTCTACCTACTCTGACCTGGCGCTGTTGGCACGAACCCCCTCCTCTCTCTCTCTCTCTCTCTCTCTCTCTCTCTCTCTCTCTCTCTCTCTCTCTCTCTCTCTCTCTCTCTTCCCAGCCACACAAGTCATCATTACCGGCGCTACTACAGCCACGACAACACACAACCATCCGACCTTCCACGAACCCAAAACTAGTACTTATACCCTCTTGGGGACGACGACGGAACGACTCTTCACGCAATAACGAGCTAAATGGGTCAGGTTTACGTGGTCGTCGTGCTCAAGGGTCGCACGTTCGCGTTCACGAGTCGGGTCGTACCGGTCGTGCCCACGAGTCGTACATGGTTACTGAAGAGGCGCAGGGCAACGCATGGCCACCCCCTCACATCCAACATATCAGAGCCGCGAGTCTCAGTGGTACCGGAGCACTGCGAGAGACTCGAAGACACCTCACAAGGCACCCCATACATTGTACTCCCTCCCTCACACTGTGCCGCACCCCCACCTCCCTCGCTACGCCCTCAACACTGGTCCTGTTGCATGTGCATCCCTCACTTACCTTCCCTGCTCAGCAGTGACGCAGCAGCCCTCACGCTTAATCTAAACTACAAACACCACTGAAGACACAGCTCTACCCTGGTACTCAACAATGCCACTGTACACACACACACACACACACACACACACACACACACACACACAAGTTCTCTCCCACACCACAACCACCAAACCCACAGTAAACAAAACGTTCATACAAAAACCATTCACGAAACCAACAACACCATTTGCAGGACATATAACACTAAAACATTACAACTCACAAAATCATCCGCCTTCATACAACACAGACATACCAGCCTCTTCTTCATCACACGTTCAGACAGTAACTATAAGGCACATATAATTCTTGTCTTTATGACACACTCAGAGACGTTCGTGATGTCCTTAGGGACCCAAACTACCCCCACAGCAGGGCAGAGCACCAGCTGGGAACTGTGTTCCATCATGAGACGGGGGCCTTATTCCCCTCCCACCCCGTATGACACCCACAGGTAATTACCAATACGCATCTTACCAACAGGTAATTACACGGGCGCCAGTATGGAAACCCCTATACCATAATGGTAGCTAGAGTTCAACTGAGAGAGAGAGAGAGAGAGAGAGAGAGAGAGAGAGAGAGAGAGAGAGAGAGAGAGAGAGAGAGAGAGAGAGAGAGAGAGAGAGACTTAAGCATCCCGTCAGTTGGCTTCTCTGGGTACTACTACTTTGATACAGTGAAGGTCAAGGAAGGACAGGGATCATACAACTCGAGGAACACCCCCCGTCCCCCCCCACCGGTACATCACGTCGACCACAGAAAATGGACGGTCCGGTACCAACCGTTGGGGCCATCCAAATGGCCACCTTAATCCTATCTGTAGAAATGTCTGGTCATGGGATTTCTCTATCCAGACGCCCTTGTCTGCCATCTTCCTACAAGCGTATCGTATTTCTGAACTCCTGAATAGTAGGGTGGTTTGGGAGGTCTTCTACCCCCATAGCTGGGTCTGGCACCTTACCTTACGTATACCTTACGATGGTTTGGGAGGTCTTCTACCCCCACAGCTGGGTCTGGCACCTTACCTTACGTATACCAATTTCATCAACTTAACGGGAGCACTGAATTACAGTAACAGCCTACGTGATGTTGAAAGGGATTTACCTAGAGAGAAAACGGGATGATAATGTTTGCTGACAAGGAAGGACAGCAAGGGTTTTGACCCACCTTGCGCCCCCCCCCCCCCCCAAACACACCTTGCGCTACGCCACCTACACACCGTAGCTGCAGGCGTAACCCGACTTGCCCCGGCAGCGTTGTGCATCGATCCATGTCTGGCCTGATCCCTCGGGGGGGAGGCGGCAGGTCATACACAGCAACCCCCATACTCCGGGGGGAGGAAGGCAGGCTCGCTCCCCTCCACCCAACCCCCAGAGAACACATGAAAAAAAAACGTTCTTATTTCACACGGACAAACATTCTAATTTCACAGGGAAAAATGTTCTTATTCCACATGGACAAACGTTCTAATTTCACGAGGAAAAAAACGTTCTTACTTCACACTGACAAACGTTCTTTATTCCACATGGACGAACGTTCTTCATTCCACATACCCGTAAGCTCTTCCACAATGGCGTGGCCATCTTCGCAAACATTCAAACCCCGTGATCTTTCTGTGATAAATAACAACAACAACAACAACAACAACAACAACAACAAGCCATTTCCTAAACAAAAGAAGTTCTCCTCTCTCTCTCTCTCTCTCTCTCTCTCTCTCTCTCTCTCTCTCTCTCTCTCCCCCCGCCGGCCTTCTACAAACCCCCCATTAAGACAAAATAACCAGCACAACAAATGCAAAATAATGACCTCAAAATTACTACACAGGACCCATCATCTTGCTCCTTCCAAACGCGTGCTTCAAAACCTCGTGCGCTACGTGTAGCCCACAGCAGCAGAACACGATCATCTAGCCTTCAATTGCACTACTTTACTCCACACGAACGCCTCCGGGTCGCTCATCTGCCATTTGACACGAAGGATCAAACCTTTAACCCTCCCTCCCTCACCCTGAAATTAAAGTAGTAACTGAAACTCCCCTTAACCCAGACGTACAGAACACAGGGATGGTCGCCGACGACGCCCCCCTCACAGTAATAGTAGCTCAACATTCCAATGCTTATGTAATAAACCTGTTAACTCCGCACCACTCACACACGAACCAGTTCTGCCTTATTATACTGACTACGACAACCGAGACTCCAACCTTCCTCTCACTACGACAACAGAAGCTCCAACCTTCCTCTCACTACGACAACCGAGACTCCAACCTTCCTCTCACTACGACAACCGAGACTCCAACCTTCCTCTCACTACGACAACCGAGACTCCAACCTTCCTCTCACTACGACAACCGAGACTCCAACCTTCCTCTCACTACGACAACAGAACCTCCAACCTTCCTCTCACTACGACAACAGAACCTCCAACCCTCCCATCATCACGACAGTCGAACCCTGAACGAGGAGGATCGCCAGGTGGGGTTTCTCCTCCTGACTGTAGCAATCACAAGTCTGTGTCCCAAGCTGCCTACGTAACGCCACTGGTCACGGCAACCACAAGTCTGTGTCCCAAGCTGCCCACGTAACGCTACTGGTCACGGCAACCACAAGTCTGTGTCCCAAGCTGCCTACGTAACGCCACTGGTCACGGCAATCACAAGTCTGTGTCCCAAGCTGCCCACGTAACGCCACTGGTCACGGCAACCACAAGTCTGTGTCCCAAGCTGCCCACGTAACGCTACTGGTCACGGCAACCACAAGTCTGTGTCCCAAGCTGCCTACGTAACGCTACTGGTCACGGCAACCACAAGTCTGTGTCCCAAGCTGCCTACGTAACGCCACTGGTCACGGCAACCACAAGTCTGTGTCCCAAGCTGCCCACGTAACGCCACTGGTCACGGCAACCACAAGTCTGTGTCCCAAGCTGCCCACGTAACGCTACTGGTCACGGCAACCACAAGTCTGTGTCCCAAGCTGCCCACGTAACGCCACTGGTCACGGCAACCACAAGTCTGTGTCCCAAGCTGCCCACGTAACGCTACTGGTCACGGCAACCACAAGTCTGTGTCCCAAGCTGCCTACGTAACGCTACTGGTCACGGCAACCACAAGTCTGTGTCCCAAGCTGCCTACGTAACGCCACTGGTCACGGCAACCACAAGTCTGTGTCCCAAGCTGCCCACGTAACGCCACTGGTCACGGCAACCACAAGTCTGTGTCCCAAGCTGCCCACGTAACGCCACTGGTCACGGCAACCACAAGTCTGTGTCCCAAGCTGCCCACGTAACGCTACTGGTCACGGGCGGCTTCACGTGTCACTTCACGCCCTATGGTCTTCTGAACAAGACCCTGAGAACTATGGAGGTGTGCGGTGGGGTGGTCTGAAAGTTGCTGGGTGTGGGAACCTAGAAACTCCTGACAACCGCTCCTGGTGCGCGGCGGTGCTAGTGTCGGTCGGGCAACCCTCAAAAACGCTGCCCTTCAAAGCTCTTGGTGATGTGGCCTTCAGGAAACCCACACGCCTGGGAGCTGACGGATCTGTGAATGTGAGGAACACTAGCTGTCGGACACTCCTCTTGAGGTAGTAACACAGGGAGGGAGGAGCACGCTGGACCTCCCTCCCTCCCTGGCGTGTGAGAGTTGCTGGTGTGGTGGAGGCAGGAGGAAGGACGGAGTACACCTACTGCCTGCCCACGAACCGGAATGCCTAGGGTGTTTGACACAAGCCACACCGGTATATATACATCGAGGCCACAACAATGGTGTGGTGTGTCACTCAAGAGCGACTCCCTGCCACGATCTCAGGGCCATGTGTACGTCGGGTGTCCACAAAAAGCCACTGGACCCCAGAGGATTTCATGTGACCCCCCTGGAGTGTGTCTGTGTGTAACCTGAGGGACCTCGAGCCTCGCGTGACCTGACGACTTTCTACGACCAAGGAGTCCTTGGACGTGACGTGGGACAGGGAGGAGGGGTGCCCTTGGTGTGTTCTCGGGACCCCCCTTGATAGCTGTGTATTTCAGAGCTTCGTCCCTCCTGTGGCAGGAGGCAAGAGAAGGGGAGGGGAGTGACAGATCAGCTCACAGATCCTCCAGCGGTGTGTGATCAGTCCGGGGAGGTTTCCTATACACATGGCGGACGGGTTATATACGTCCTTGACACACTGACGTCCTCTGGGGCGTGGCCGGCTGGCTTCTCCTCCCCGACATCCTAGCCGGCCGTGGTCGGGGAAGCGTAAATCCTGCGACGGCGTCCCCCAGCTATGATAGATGGCACTGCTGGGGGAGGCCAGGAGACGCAATTTGCCATGTGAAATCTACACTCTGGCTTCCCACAGATACGGCTGGAGGGTGACATCGCTTCTGCAGGGAACATGACGAGGCTATGGTGCTCGGTGAGGTGAGGGGGGGGGGGGGGGGGCTGTGCTCCTCCTCTCGAGGCGCTGCTGCTGCTGCTGCCACGAGCACCGACCCTTCCACGTGACGAAGGCGTGGTCTTCCTGAAGTACAGGAGGAGGAACTGAACGATGATGACAATATCACCTGCGTGGGGATGAACCCCCACCATGAAAAAGACCTTCCATGGTCGCGAGAGAACTTCGTCAAGTCTATACCTTCGACTGCTCCTTCTCCGACAGAGCAGCCAGCTGTAGCCCAACACTGTCGTCTGGTTAACGTCTGCCGCTCAACACTATGTACTATTTGTACTATGGCTATCCTACGTCCACGCCAGGACACACGGCCTCTACAAAATGGTTGTGTTCCCTTGGCCAGAGGAAGTTGCTCTTGGCTCTCTTACTTCTGTTGCTTACTGGCAAACCCTGTGCGTGGCTGTGACACGAACTCTCTTCACGCATAGCAGCGAGAGAGAGAGAGAGAGACTTAATATCTAATCATATTTCTTAATATCTAATCATATCCCTAACTTTTAAATCAAAACTCGGGGGAACGCGAGCAGTTTATGCTTTTTTTTTTTTTGTATCTGAGTTCAACAGGTCCTCTATTTAAAAGTCTGATTCAACAGGTTGTTCGTAGGGGCGAAATGGCAAGCCGGGACCCTAACCCAGCCATGGCTTCGTCCCAGGCCAGTATTACCCACACACATGATCCCACCAGCCGCAGTAGGGGCACAGAATGAGCCACGTATGTGTACACATGATGTGAACAACTGCAGGAGACTGCTCGTATAAAACAAACGATGATATATGGCTCACTCCACACGACCTGCTGTCTCTCTCTCTCTCTCTCTCTCTCTCTCTCTCTCTCTCTCTCTCTCTCTCTCTCTCTCTCTCTCTCTCTCTCGTACATACCACTTGATGACTGACGACACGTAACTCACACCCTACTCTTCATAACCCTGTTTTTTTTCTTCTTCTTCTTCTGCAGTGAGCGCTTCGCGCTAGCCCTGTCTTTAGGCAACACTTCGTCGTAAGTACTCACTGGTAAACACACTTTCTCTTACACACACACACACACACACACACACACACACACACGCGAGAGGTGATCAGCAAGCAAGCAAGTATTGATCTAACTACAGGCGCTGATTATACGTCTCCTGATAATCACATAGCAGGGACATTGATCCAAGGTGTTAATCACCCTCACACGCAGTTTAAACCCTGGAGGACGACGGTACGAGCCTGCGGCACGATGCGACGGTACGTCCCTGCGGCACGACAGGACGACTCTGCGGCACGACGGTACGTGCATTATGACGGTACGATCCTGCGGCATGACGGTACGACCCTACGGCAGGACGGCAAAACCCTGCGGCATGACGGTACGACCCTACGGCATGACGGTACGACCCTGTGGTATGACGGTACGACCCTGTGGTATGACGGTGCGACCCTACGGCAGGACGGCAAAACCCTACGGCATGACGGTACGACCCTGTGGTATGACGGTACGACCCTGCGGCATGACGGTACGACCCTGGATGATGATGGCGATGATGTTCTGAGCTGAACTTTGGAGGGTCAGGTGAACATGGTCGTGCTCACAGCCTCTGTGTGTGTGTGTGTGTGTGTGTGTGTGTGTGTGTGTGTGTGTGTGTGTGTGCGTGCGTGCGCGGAGGAGGGGGGAGGGGGAGGGGAAGAG
Source organism: Panulirus ornatus (assembly GCF_036320965.1). NCBI lineage: Eukaryota > Metazoa > Arthropoda > Malacostraca > Decapoda > Palinuridae > Panulirus > Panulirus ornatus. The sequence goes on from NC_092282.1 coordinate 24,601,387, forward strand.
ACACCGGAAGTTGGCGTAACATTAATAGCAAGCCTTCCCTCCCTGTCTCTATAGCAACTGACATAAACAAACTATCGTAGGGAGAGAGAGAGAGAGAGAGAGAGAGAGAGAGAGAGAGAGAGAGAGAGAGAGAGAGAGAGAGAGAGAGAGAGAGAGAGAGAGAGAGGCTTCACTTACGAAATTAGTTCTGCGGAAATATATGACCCTTGATACCCGGGGACATAGAGACGAATAACCAGGCGACCTGACGCGTGTCCATCGACTGTCATTGTTCCAGCACTCAGGGGGCCGACGAGGCGTTGTAACACTGTCTTCCCTACACACACAAACACACACACACACACACACACACACACACAAACACACACACACACACACACTATCTTCCGTCGCATCGCTTTCTACACGCCTTAACGCCATGCTTCGATATGAACCACGTAAACCTTGCCCCCTATAACACGACATCATAAGGATGATAATCGCTTATCTACAGTCTCCCGCTTTGAGCACATGTTCCTTACCATGGAAACTGTGATGGGGGTAAGACAACCCTACGCCCAGCGAAGATAAAGCCGAAACTCTAGTACTACACGAGGCAGCCTCTGCGTCTTCACGGCGACCTGTGGAGTTTCGCGATGCGCGCTGACTGGCTGGCTGGCTGGCTACGTCATGAAAACATCATTACGTCAGAGCATGGGAGGAGGGGGGGGGGGGGGGGGGGGGGAAGGGCTGTTGACGCAGCAGCAGCAGCACAAACCACCCGCGTTTGTCAATACCAGAGAGAGAGGCCACGCCAGGCACACTGCTGTGGCCTGACTCCCTCCCTCCCTCGTGCCGTGCTTTGACACCGACACTCAGGTACAGACGGACGAGCTCCACGGACGTCGGGAGACGAGGGACGGACGGTCGGAGGAGGGAGGGGGGAGCGGTCTGAAGACGACGGAGAGGGACGGGCGGCCGGTCTGAAGACGGAGAGGGACGGGGGCCGTCCAGAGACGAGGGAGGGACGGGTGGTCTGAAGACGGAGAGGGACGGGGGCCGTCCAGAGACGAGGGAGGGACGGGTGGTCTGAAGACGGAGAGGGACGGGGACCGTCCAGAGACGAGGTAGGGACAGGTCATCATCTTCAGACAGACAGGGCCGGGGCCGTCAAGAGACAGAGGCCGGTGTGAGGGTAAGGCCTGTCTATCTTGAACGAGAACAGACAGACTCCTTCATGCCCTCATGATGACATATCATAACATCCTCTTGCCCCTCACACGCACGACGACAGGCCGTCTCTATACACCAGGCGCCCCGCCCCCCGACATGGCACACAGGTACAGAGAATCATTAACACCTACATAACAACACCAGCACACGAACACACACAACCATCCTACTCACCTATCGATCATGTCTACATTTACCGCACTACCCTATTCTACCTACTTTGACACCTATATCTACCACAGTGCCCTATTCTACCTATTTTGACACCTACGTCTACCACAGTACCCTATTCTACCTATTTTGACACCTACATCTACCACAGTACCCTATTGTACCTATTTTGACACCTACATCTACCACAGTACCCTATTCTACCTATTTTGACACCGTCGAGAAAAAAACAATTAAAAACCAAACAAAAACAGAAGGAAGAGTAAAGTGGATTAATGACCATCAAGTGAGGACCCACGTGACCAGATCATCTTGTCTCTAACCATCATACGACTATTCTGTACACTACATATGGGCTAGGAACACACAAGCTTGATGATATCACGTGTGACCTAACCTCTCCACCTTAGGTCACACACACAAGCAAATGCTTCCACACACACACACACACACACACACATGAACGTAATCTCCAGCGGTCTGGGAGCCTACTGAACTATTTCAGTCGGGTGGGGTTCCCAAGAAATACCACACATGTTATAAGTTAACACATTACACTGGCGGAATCAAGGAGTCCAACCCAGGAAGCTTCAGAACACAAAGTCAACATACACTTTATGTAAAGACACAGACCACACAGACCCAACGCCCAAGCGACGTGGTCTGGCCCTTAGAGAAAATAAAAATGGTCCCCAAAAATAAGCAGGAGAAGAAAAGGATTGCAAAGCAAAGGCTCCGAGAGAGAGAGAGAGAGAGAGAGAGAGAGAGAGAGAGAGAGAGAGAGAGAGAGAGAGAGAGAGAGAGAGAGAGAGAGAGGGCCCCAGTCATCTCCGGCAAAGTAAACAACATAACCTTCCCACAATAAAATCACTGTGAACAAGGAAGAGGGGGTAAGAGGTGGAACAGACCCTTGAGGAGACACTCATCCATCGACATTTAGGACAAATTCAACATCAAATTGGCTCAAACGGAAAATGGGCAACAAATCAGTTCATCAATATCACAAAAAAATGAAGCCGTACGCCACGCCTTACGAAACAATTCTAGTCTAATCTTGACCACGACTATTAATGTCTCCCTCACAATCTCTCAGACAAGTAGAGCAGATATGACAACGACAGATAAGGCGGCTGTTATCAGCACTGCAGATTCCAACCTACGGAAGCCAGCCAGGTGAGGGAAGAGAGTGCGAGAGACACACGACGCCTCAGGAAGGAAAGACCGAAAACCACTCAGGCAAACCAAGCAATCCAAGCTCTATGACTGCTGTCTGAAGTATCACTGCCATCTCTCTCCTGACGAGGGCCTGAAAGAACGCGTGATACCATAAGGAAGGAGATGTAAACACACTTGAGGCAAAGGTGTATTAATAGACGAGCAAGCACAGGAGCGAGATTGGAAGACACGCCCTGGGGATACGGGAAATGGATACCAACTGGTTCGTTATCTGCGACCTTACGACCAGAGAGGAGAGGGGGAGGGGGGGGACGAGGTGAGTAACAGGTGCAACTGGAGAAACAGAAAAACATCGACATCCCATAAATCTGAAAGTGTTTGAGAAGAAATTCGTGAGGCTGTAGGTTGGAGGCAAGCATCGTGTCATCATGACGGGAGAGGAGAATCAAGATGGAGTTCTAGGTTCTGTGGCAGATATCCTTGGCCTTAGAAAGATAAAATCAAGAGACGCTGGGAGAAAACGGGAGATAAGTCAACCCCTTTCCCATAAGTGCCTGACACCCCACACGCCCCTCCATGCAGTACACAACAAGGATTCCGTGAAGGCCGCCAGAGCATCACATGGTACGGTTGGGTCTCCCTATACTGGGTTATACCCCAGTCCCCACTTTATGATCCCTTCCTAAAATACACGAACATATTTCCCTTTACAAGGGATGTCACACGTCTACAGCCCCTTACAAAGATCTGATAATCACGACGATAATAAACCAATTTCCACTTCATAATGTTCCCCAGCAAAACTATAAATCCATTTCAGGTACACGTGAAGGTTCATGGTTCAGTGCCGTGGCTTCAGTCATTCCCAAACCAGACATCAGACCGTGTTTTACCATACAGACCATAAATTCATTAACAAAAAGATAGGGACACTTTTTTATACGCGTAAAATATGACCCACGGGATATATAATCACCTGCCCCACACCGTGCAATTTACTGGCAAAAATATGTTCCGCCACACTTCAGCGGGAGAGAGAGAGAGAGAGAGAGAGAGAGAGAGAGAGAGAGAGAGAGAGAGAGAGAGAGAGAGAGAGAGAGAGAGAGAGAGAGAGCAGCCGTACCCGCTGTCCACTGGCTTCACATATCCCTCAGAATCCTTTGGAGTCATCTCTCAGAGGGGGACACAATATTGCTCCTCTCCCTCCCTCCCTCATCCATCCTCCTCGCCATCCCTCCCTCAACGCTATATGAGGACCTCCATCCCTTGTCCTGCCACGCCATCTTCCCTCTGTTACCATCACTCCATCGACCACACGTAATGGATCTTGTCCCCCCTTGCATGGGTGGTTTGCGATGCTGGTGACCACATGATCCACGCACGGGGGATCCACCCGGGATCGAATCCCCGGCGAGGGACGTCATCCCACAGCCAGTCCCAGGTGTACATCATCCCCTAGGGACTGAGCGATAATTGGGTACCTGGTTTCGTCTGCCGTTTGTGTATGTATACATATATATAATAGCCCCTCGCTCCCTCCCCTTTTAGTCGCCTTCTACGACACGAAAGGGAATACGTGGGAAGTATTCTTTCTCCCCTATCCCCAGGGAATATATATATATATATATATATATATATATATATATATATATATATATATATATATATATACATATATATCAAACCACAATAAAGGAAAACGTCATGTGAAACCACAAAATCCCCCTTTTCCCTCGTCTGTTCCATGGCGCAACCTCCCTTTAATGCTTCCGTCTCCCAGATCCCCGTCATTATCGACGGGTTCTGGGATAGACAGGAGGCGTCGGGTCTGTCAACCTGTCTCTCTCTAGTTTCCGGGTATCTCATGAAGTTAGCATATGCAAATGTCGTTACCCGGGTTTGTGTGTGTGTGTGTGTGTGTGTGTGTGTGTGTGTGTGTGTGTGTGTGTGTGTGTGTGTGTGTTGCTTACACCGACCTGGGGCTCCCTATTGATCACGAAGACAAAAGCTCAAGGCTACAATCCTTGAATGAGCACGGCGGTGTACGACCATTAAGTACGACGATGTACGACCCCTGAACACGACGGTGTACGACCCTTCAGCACGACGGTGTACGACCCTTGAGCACCGTGGTGATCAAGGACTGTACCGTGGTGTTCATTAGGTTACATCCCTGTTCTCTACTGTGTTCATTTACTGCACACCTGAACATCATTGAACGAGCCAATAACTTTCGGTGATTCAATCAGACACATCACTTAATGATATTCAGAGACGTAAATAATATATTCAATCTATCCTCGTAAATCATTGCACCTCTCTGAAAGGTTATACGAGCAAGACACAATTCTTATATATATATATATATATATATATATATATATATATATATATATATATATATATATATATATATATATATATATATATACATATATATATATATATATATATATATATATATATATATATATATATATATATATATATATATATATATATATAAGCATTTAAGCTGCTGTGTTTTGTGATCAATAAGCCAGGCTAAATCTCATGGGAAGGTATCTTGTCTAAATTCTCTATACTCAACCCTCACAAAACCTTCCCCAGACCCGCCTGGTCCACGACGACTTTATAATTCTGACTACAACCTTCCCTCTGCTCACTACACAACCCCTGGACCTCCTCTTTACGAACGTTCAGTCGACCATTGCTGTCTTTCTCCCGACCGACATTATGGACTCCAGGGACCTACAACAACCACTTCTTCTGTCTTTGTTGACGCAACACTGTCTTCTTCACTCCCACAACAACAACAACAACAACAACAACAACAACATCCTACTGTAGTGTGTATGACATGGTCGGCGTACACGAACGCTTTCCTGCACAAGCCTGCCCGACACCATGTTCATAATCTTGTGCTATATAACATCCACTATGTTCTTCCATGTTCATCAACCGGTGTGTGTGGGGGGTTGTTGTTGTTATTGCTTCCTACAACCTCTATCACTTACGTTATCCCTGCTTACCAATCCCCTCCTCTCCACCCATACACCACCCCCTCCACATACAATGACCTTCCAGCTCACACTCGAATTCCAGGAACACAATATCCAGAATTTACATGTTTTGATGGGGTTATTTTACATCTAAAATGAACATTATCATTTCGCATGCAATACAACGCCTTTAAAACTTACAAACTAGATACTCGACTAAGTCTTGTATATACATATATATATATATATATATATATATATATATATATATATATATATATATATATATATATACACAAGGTCCTGTGTATGACTTGGGTTTCAAGGTGATTCTTGATATACGTAATAAGACTTTAGCAGAATCATGCAAAAATAAAAAAACTATATTTATTTCGTCTATTGGAAAAGTAATAAAAGTGTATCTTATCAAAAGGCAAAGTAGACTATATCTTCAGTAGGGTTACCGTCAAATCCCTCAACCAAACACCACGGACTCTGGCCCACACCACAGCCCCCTTCCCAGGCCAACACAACACCGCGTCCAGCCTCACTTCAACACGACAGTGGATGTCTCTTTCCCCCAAGCCATTACGCATCCTCTCGCCCTCCATCTTACACGTTTGTGCCACTCTCGCCAACACGAAACTCACAACACTAAATCTTGAAAAGGGGTTCCGTGAGTGTAAGAACCCACTCGTTATATTCTACAAATAAGTAAATTACAAATAAATAAAATAGGCAGTAACACACACACACACACACACACACACACACACACCTCATTTCTGCCAGCCCTCTACACCCCCCCTGCCTACCCCTCCACCCACCCATGAGCTCCACCCATTATCAAATCATCGAAGTAAATGCCATCTAATTTCCCTCACCCATTGACCAGCACTTACACATTGTACAGCCAGTCAGGCTGCCAGCCATTCACGGACACATGGGGCGGCCCCCTGCTCGCTCACGCGTGTGCGTGGTACACACACACACACACACACACACACACACACGTCAAGGTGGTTGAGTGCATAATGGGCGACTGTACACCCTATGTGTAACACTCTGGGGCCCGCGCGTGCCTGCGTCACACAAGCATAACCAGTCCTACGTGGCTTGTAGAGAGATGATGACCTGACGATGCTACATAAGACAAAGGCTACAGGAAAATAGAGATGTCTGCAAAGGGAGGCTGGAAAGCCTCCCCTCCCGTTTTTAATTTTACAAAAGAAGGAACAAAGAAGGGGCTAAGAGAGGATATATCTAGGGATATATCCTAGCCAAGGACGTATGTATCCATATATCACATTCTAACGTGAATCTAACCCGGTTATTAATTATTTCTAATATAAAGAACACACGAAATAATGGGTGCTAAGAGAGAGATATATATTAAATGATGGCTAATACGAAAAAGAAACTGAAGGAAGGCTGGTAAGAAAAGATACTGAGCGATGGTTATAACGACAAAGATAGTAACTGATGGTAATAAAGATAATAAGTGATGTCAACGTAGAAGATAATTATAATGATGGCAACTAATAAAATAAAAAGTTCCTGAATGATGTCTATCTGGAGTGAAAACAGACTGATTTAAGGTAACAGAACTGTCTATCAAAGCAACATTACTGTTCTACAACCTCCGGGCCACAGAAAATGGAACTTGCTCACAGCTACCACCAACCACGAATCATAGGAACAAGCTAAAGATACTGATAAAAAAAAATGAAAGCTAAATGTGAAAGAAGCTAACGAAAGCTAGGTATCTTTATTATTGTTTAAGCTTTTAATTGTTCTCGAGCTGCCCATTATCATAACCCACGTCGGGACGTCAAGTAGCAAAGATAACCACAATGATCCTAGCTATATTTCAAGACATTACCAATACCTGGGCGGGTGAAGCAAAACAGCAAATCATACAGGGAGAGATAATGGAGCCGGGCAAAAACTGGAACATACCATCAAGATAACTTGGCGTCCAGCAGATCAGCTCCCGCTCCGCCCACACACCATCACACAACACAAGGAGGAGGAGGAGGAGGAGGAAGAAGACGAGGAGACGAGGAGGAGGAAGAGGAAGAGGAGGAGGAAGAGTAGGAGGAGGAGGAGGAAGAATGGCTGGGTGACTAAGTCGAGCACAACTTGGCTCGCTTACAAGATGAAGGTTTTAAGGTAAAACATCTCGCTCTTCAACCATTACAATACCCATGCATTACTGGAAACCCCCATACCCCGCCGCCCCTAACTCTGCAGACCTCCACCACCATACAACCACACCACCAAGTGCCTTCCAAGTTCCTCCACTCTGCGCGCCGCCAGTCACCCACAAGAGACACGCTCCACGACGAACCACCTACGCACCTGTGACAGGAACCTAGGCTAGCTGTTGACACGTATTATCTTAAAAGATATCTGCCGGATGTTTACCACACACGGGTAGGCGATGTTCCTGACACGTGGCCATCACGTGTGTGTTTCCAGATGTTCAAGCAACTTGCTAAAGTCAACATAACAACACATCTTAATGCAACTTCTGGCAGGTTTTTCCTCACCAACCTACAAACCCGAGTGACCAAGTCTTTATATACATATATATATATATATATATATATATATATATATATATATATATATATATATATATATATACACACCACTATGCGTCAGAGAGAGATAGTGAGCTGAGGGTTGATAAATGTGCTTTATCAAACATTTTCTATCATTAAAAAAAGACCTAAGGACACATGACCCTACCTGGATTAAAGTATATATATATATATATATATATATATATATATATATATATATATATATATATATAAACAGTAGTAAGGTAGGACCATTACCTTTTTGCGAGGCAAAACCATTACTGGTACAAAGCAGTGTGGTCTCCTGCAGCAGTCTGTGGTCACCCCAGTTCTAACAAGGCCACAATTTACTATTTTACCAGGGTGGGGCGGCTCTCCCACAGCTGTGTGGCGGGTGGGAGGGGACCTTGAGCACAGCAGCTGTGGCCGAGCTGGGTACCTACATCGATCGAGGAGCAGGTTCAATCAACAGACCACCCCACACAGATTTTGTTCCTAAGGGATTACGTCAACGACCGAGCTGAGGCAGACGAGACTGGACACCCTCGCGATGACCTAAGACACCCAGTTCGATCCGATGTGGGACGCACCAACACCACACATGGTGGAGAGGACGTGGGACGGGCTTACGTAGCACTCTATATGCTCCACACGGAGCGTTATCTTGGGGTGATCTCATGCAAATAGATACATAAAACACTTCAATGTCACTACATATTTACTACAAGCTCGTCTCTTTATCGAGGATGACAAAAATTCGTACTTCATGGACGGGAAACAAGAACAGAAACATCGTACGCCAGTCATGTCGTCACCAGGAACTGCGTGGGGATTTTAGTGTTGGTATGCAAATGAGAATGCAAATGGGGCTAGCGCTGATGCCTTACTCTTGCTATGTCCTGAGGCGTCGCCCCGATCACGTGGTAACAACCAGGTACGACGGCTGACAACCCTCCCACACAGTAGGTCGCACGAAGGTCGACGCGAAGTGGTCAGACCATCGAAGTGACCTGAGCGCTACTGGTCCAATATGAAGGAAACATTATCTCTGAGAGTCATCAAAAAACTATTCCGGCAGATTAGAATGCTGATATTCTTATCGTAACAACTGTTAAATTTTAACATACGTTAACATTTCAACTTCAAGAACGTGCTGTGATTACCTTCAAGTCAAAGACGAAAAAGAAATTACGCAGATTTTAAGTAAGGTTCCATGTGAACTTTTAAATGTAACGATCCCGGTCTATCGTCAAAATGATACATTAAATACAAATACAATACAGCCATCAGACTTGATGTTATACACTTTGGTCATCCAGATACGAAGCGATGAATTTGGAACAATGTTCAGCAGCTCCAGCAGACGTTTAGCTGGACCATGCAACACTGGAGGAGGTCTGTGCCCCCACATGATTACCGGAGTGGCCTTTGGCAATTCAAGGCTGGGTCACCTGTGTGTGACGTCTGTTTCTTTCCCTACACCGCTAACCTTTGGATCTCTTGACCTTCCCATGTCTTAACGAACACCTGACCCTTTCCCTACACCGCTAACCTTTGGATCTCTTGACCTTCCCATGTCTTAACGAACACCTGACCCTTTCCCTACACCGCTAACCTTTGGATCTCTTGACCTTCTCATGTCTTACCTAACACCTGACCCTTTCCCTACACCGCTAAGCTTTCGAACTCTTGACCTTCTCATGTCTTTCCTAACACTTACAACCTGACCCTTTCCCTTACTGAACTTCAAGTGAAGAAAATATGTTAATATGAACATCTAATTAAAAAGTGATAGGATCTCGTCTGTGATCCAGTAAATGCCCTTTTAAAAGTCTCTCTACGACGGGGAGGAACCACATGTGTACTTCTGCAGGAGGCCATCACGCGAACACCCTATAGCTAACCTGAGGACCGAGGAGTAAAAGCTTAGTTTATGGGCTGTTCGAGGGAGGCCGTTGTAAAAAGCTCATTTATAAAAACTGCCGTCCAGATAAACTGTGGGGAGCGATTTGTTGATCGATCGATCCATCAATCAGTGATCACACAGGTTTACATGGAGGAGAAGCCGGTGGGCGAGAGACGGTGTGCAGGTGAGCAATACCGGACCATAATGAACTACTCCTCTGCCACACCTTCCTTGTGGAGCAAGCGCTTCCAGGAGACTTCTGCTTTACTATCTTCGCTTCCAGGAGCCTTCTGCTTTACTATCCTCGCTTCCAGGAGACTTCTGCTTTACTATCCTCGCTTCCGGGAGCTTTCTACTTTACTATCTTCGCTTCCAGGAGCCTTCTGCTTTACTATCCTCGCTTCCGGGAGCTTTCTACTTTACTATCTTCGCTTCCAGGAGACTTCTGCTTTACTATCTTCGCTTCCAGGAGACTTCTGCTTTACTATCCTCGCTTCCGGGAGACTTCTGCTTTACTATCCTCGCTTCCGGGAGACTTCTGCTTTACTATCCTCGCTTCCAGGAGCCTTCTGCTTTACTATCCTCGCTTCCAGGAGACTTCTGCTTTACTATCCTCGCTTCCGGGAGCCTTCTGCTTTACTATCCTCGCTTCCAGGAGACTTCTGCTTTACTATCCTCGCTTCCGGGAGCCTTCTGCTTTACTATCCTCGCTTCCGGGAGACTTCTGCTTTACTATCCTCGCTTCCAGGAGACTTCTGCTTTATTATCCTCGCTTCCAGGAGCCTTCTGCTTTATTATCCTCGCTTCCGGGAGACTTCTGCTTTACTATCCTCGCTTCCAGGAGACTTCTGCTTTATTATCCTCGCTTCCGGGAGACTTCTGCTTTACTATCCTCGCTTCCGGGAGACTTCCGCTTTACTATCCTCGCTTCCGGGAGCCTTCTGCTTTACTATCCTCGCTTCCGGGAGCCTTCTGCTTTACTATCCTCGCTTCCGGGAGACTTCTGCTTTACTATCCTCGCTTCCGGGAGACTTCTGCTTTACTATCCTCGCTTCCAGGAGCCTTCTGCTTTACTATCCTCGCTTCCAGGAGACTTCTGCTTTACTATCCTCGCTTCCAGGAGACTTCTGCTTTACTATCCTCGCTTCCAGGAGACTTCTGCTTTACTATCCTCGCTTCCGGGAGCCTTCTGCTTTACTATCCTCGCTTCCGGGAGACTTCTGCTTTACTATCCTCGCTTCCAGGAGACTTCTGCTTTACTATCCTCGCTTCCAGGAGACTTCTGCTTTACTATCCTCGCTTCCGGAAACCTTCTGCTTTACTATCCTCGCTTCCAGGAGCCTTCTGCTTTACTATCCTCGCTTCCGGAAACCTTCTGCTTTACTATCCTCGCTTCCGGGAGCCTTCTGCTTTACTATCCTCGCTTCCGGGAGCCTTGTGCTTTACTATCCTCGCTTCCGGGAGCCTTGTGCTTTACTATCCTCGCTTCCGGGAGCCTTGTGCTTTACTATCCTCGCTTCCGGGAGCCTTGTGCTTTACTATCCTCGCTTCCGGGAGCCTTGTGCTTTACTATCCTCGCTTCCAGGAGCCTTTTGCTTTACTATCCTCGCTTCCGGAAACCTTCTGCTTTACTATCCTCGCTTCCGGGAGCCTTCTGCTTTACTATCCTCGCTTCCGGGAGCCTTGTGCTTTACTATCCTCGCTTCCGGGAGCCTTGTGCTTTACTATCCTCGCTTCCGGGAGCTTTCTACTTTACTATCCTCGCTTCCGGGAGCCTTCTGCTTTACTCTCCTGTCTCCATCTGTATAGTTAAGACTAATACTGATCTCCACACACCTTGAGATCTTGTGTTATCTGTCCTTCCCATGTACTGTCCTCCAGCAGATAACCTGGTCATAGACCATCAGGTCTTGTGTTATCTGTCCTTCCCATGTACTGTCCTCCAGCAGATAACCTGGTCATAGACCATCAGGTCTTGTGTTATCTGTCCTTCCCATGTACTGTCCTCCAGCAGATAACCTGGTCATAGACCATCAGGTCTTGTGTTATCTGGCCTTCCCATGTATTGTCCTCCAGCAGATAACCTGGTCATAGACCATCAGGTCTTGTGTTATCTGTCCTTCCCATGTACTGTCCTCCAGCAGATAACCTGGTCATAGACCATCAGGTCTTGTGTTATCTGTCCTTCCCATGTATTGTCCTCCAGCAGATAACCTGGTCATAGACCATCAGGTCTTGTGTTATCTGTCCTTCCCTTGTACTGTCCTCCAGCAGATAACCTGGTCATAGACCATCAGGTCTTGTGTTATCTGTCCTTCCCATGTATTGTCCTCCAGCAGATAACCTGGTCATAGACCATCAGGTCTTGTGTTATCTGTCCTTCCCTTGTACTGTCCTCCAGCAGATAACCTGGTCATAGACCATCAGGTCTTGTGTTATCTGTCCTTCCCATGTACTGTCCTCCAGCAGATAACCTGGTGATAGATCATCAGGTCTTGTGTTAACACACTACCTAACGTCTCCTATCAAAACCCAGTAAAACAAAATAAAATCATTTTCAATCTCCACTATGTCAAGGCAAACACGCCACACCCACCTCCATGACCAATGGCATCAGTAGAATGAACATCGCCAGGAGCTCGCCCTACCCCCGACCGACCATGTCGACCACCCATCACTACCACGACCACCACACTGGAAACACACACACACACACACAAGAAAATCTGCCACCCGGAACTCATACCAGGCGGCCACGTTCCAGCAAGCAGGAGGAGGAGCGGGACACACACACACACACACACACACACACTGACCGACCACCCCCCTCACCAATGACAGCAGACAATGGGTGGACAATGGGGCCTCACATGTATAACAGAATGTCAGTCTCGCAGAGGCGTCGCTGGCTGTGTGGGGAGGAGGGAGGGAGGGAGTTCCTTCGTCTTTATGGCTGTCCATGATCGACACGGCGCCAGTGAAATAATAAGTAGCGTCTGTGTGTCTGTGTGTGTGTGTGTGTGTGTGTGTGTGTGTGTGTGTGTGTGTGTGTGTGTGTGTGTGAGGAAGCAAGGGCGCCCCCAGGCTGGAGGGGGAGTGGTGACGGGGAGAGGTGCAGGAAGGCAGTGTTTAATCGACTCCTGGTCACGCCTCGAAAGCTAATTACAGCCCCCCTGCTGCTGCTGGTGGCCACACGAGAGAGAGAGAGAGAGAGAGAGAGAGAGAGAGAGAGAGAGAGAGAGAGAGAGAGAGAGAGAGAGAGAGAGAGAGAGAGAGAGAGAACAGCCTTAAGGAGGGAGAAAGGAAGGAAGGAAGGAGGCCGTATCCTTCCTTGGCTGGGAACCAGGATGTACACAGACCCGGTGGTGGGGTTGTCAGCAGAGGGAGGTGTATGGTTCCTGCGAGGAAGACCAACCCTCCAGCAGGTCTCGGGCAGCACACAACGCGGACCATTATATGTCGGGTCACACACACACACACACACACACACACACGACGCACTTACCCAGGCAACTCCACGACCACCAACCACAGACTATGGCTTCCCCAAACCCTCTCACAAATGTATATGAAACGCATGGATCCCTAAGGCGTCTCCAGAATCATTTCTAGAAACGTATGTGCGGCTAAAATGATACAACAGTTGGGGTAAGTAAAAGTAATTTGGGAGTTTTTGGAGATGGGAAAACGCTCCTTTTAAGAAAAGGGTCAGGTAGCAGGTGTTAGGAAAGACATGGGAAGGGAAAGAGTTCCAAAGCTTCGCGGTGTAGGGAAAGGGTCAGGTGGTAAGTGTTAGGTAAGACATGGGAAGGGAAAGAGATCCAAAGCTTAGCGGTGTAGGGGAAGAAACAGACATCATAGGGGACCCAGACTACAACTGCCGACGGCCACATGATACCGTTTCTACATAAAATCTACAATACTACCCTGGGACATGCAAACTATAGGGACTTCAGAATCTTAAAGTTTTCCAAAACGTTACGACGGCATATATAAGAAATACAGTCAACACAGTTGTACTGTAGAATATACTATTTGTATTACTGTAACATACCAATCTACCTGGAGAGACCTGACAACTGTAATCATGTTTAAGCATTTCAGTATGTAAACCTAAGCCTTCGGTAAGATGATGTAAACTTCCTCGTACTCAAGGGTTTAGGTGGTCGTACTTAAGGGTTTATGTGGTCGTACTTAAGGGTTTATGTGGTCGTACTTAGGGGTTTCGGTGGTCGTACTCAAGGGTTCAGGTGGTCGTACATGATCATGTGGTAAGGAATTCCCTAAACAGGTCTTATCGACCGGGTTGTTTTTTCCGCCCTTGCATGTATTCCGTTCATGCCCGAACCCTCTATATGTCAGTTCTTCACACCCAAACCCCCACACATGCACCAGTTCATAAGGCCCAACCCCCATGCATGCACAAGCACCTAATGCCCACATCCCTATAATATACCAGTTCACACTACCTAAACCCCCAATATACAAACCAGTTCATCTTGGCCACCCCCCCCCCCCCACATATATACCAATAGTGCCCAAATCCCCTCATGTACCCCCTGAACACAGTAAAGGGCGTGCGAGGTTAAAGTCACAGGATAACACAGGAGAACCAAATGGCCTCCTAGCTACGTCTCTTCGTTGTATATCAGCTGACTTGTATTTCTTTCTTGTGTCTCCCCTGATGATATGATCATTACACGAAAGTGCACTTAGGAACTTGTGTTTCATTTTCCCCGTGGACTCATAAGAATTATATATATATATATATATAAATATATATATATATATATATATATATATATATATATATATATATATATATATATATATATATATATATATGAAATAGCAATTTCCACGAAGAGTCAGGCAAGTCCTGTTGAGATGGGCAATGCCTGTGGTGCGGGTGCGTAGCTCATCTTCCTGTCGCTTCTCAGCAGCCACGGATGAGAGAGAGAGAGAGAGAGAGAGAGAGAGAGAGAGAGAGAGAGAGAGAGAGAGAGAGAGAGAGAGAGAGAGATGGAGAGAGAGAGATGGAGGCGAGGGTTTACAATTCTCGAAGGCTCAATGGGACAGTGTTAACGGAGCACATGAACAGCAAACACGGTACGTGTAGTGCCCACTGCCATGACTCCCTTGAGCACGTCGGGACGACCCTCGGGTATAATGGGCCTGAAATGCTCAAAGGCCAAGTCATTGTGCCCAAGGGTCGTACCGTCGTGGTCTTAGGAGGTCATACCGCCGTGGGTTTAAGAGATCGTACCGCCGTGCTAGAGGGTCGTACCGTCGTGGGTTTAAGAGATCTACATCCGTGCTAGAGGGTCGTACCGTCGTGGGTTTAAGAGGTCGTATCGACGTGCTCAAAGAAGGTAGTACCGTCGTGGTTTTGAGGTGTACAGCCGTGATCAAGGGTCGTACCGTCGCGCTCAAGAGTCTAAAGTCTGTGAAACTAGGAGCAGCTGCCACCCACCCACACCACCACAACGACCACTCTCCACCTCTGTCCCAGGTGGCAACCATGACCAACCCACACAAGGCATCTCATTCTTTCTACGAAAAGCTTCTAAAAAAGACATCAACCTTATCTCATAATGTATGTAGATGATCTGGGCAAACAACAGGGTTGGTCAACACTCTGACACAGCGAGTGCCTACGCTGCTGACACTTGTTGACTGACATATTTCCCTCCACCGGCAGAGCCACAAGAGCTTCACACACAACGGCATGGCATACGTGCCAACAGTAATGTCAAATGACACCACCCGATGCACTCTGACAGCCTGGGACATTCATATACGACAGCACTTGTATTGTTCACTAAATACTTGAAATATACAGTTGTAGTTGTGGTGAATTACGAGTGGTATTGAATGATGTAGTTCTGGTCTCTCACTACGTCAAGTGAAAACGTTAGAAGCACTTTTATAAGTACGGAAGGTCCGTGCGTCACTTAACCCTCCCGGTCAACGTGGGTTCAGGACGTGTGTGAGTGTATGGAGGCACCTGCACGTACCTGGTCCAGCCCCATTAACCAGGGGATGAAGTAATGATTATACACACACACACACACAAAACATGCGGCTTCTATACAAATCCCACCGCCGTGAAAGAGCTGCCTTCCTTTTAAGGGGTTAATGTCTCTGCTAAAGGTTAATGGATTCTACGACCCAGATGTGCAAGGGGTAGGAACCACCTTGACACCACACACAAGCAGACGTGACGCCACGGGGACGCTACATAACACCATTCAAAAAAGGAATCAAATTCCTTTCTTATGTTTCGGATCCTCCTACCGGGAAGGATCGTCAACCACACACACGGATAACACTATCTTAAGAGCTATGGGATTAAACCAAACCCCAGCATCAAAACTACTTATAATCCATGAAATATAGAGTACGAAATAACAGAAGCACATTAATCAGGCACAAATCATTTACGTTGACACTGAACATGAGTTCAATATCCCAGGTAAGATTTCAAACCAGGAGATCTCTTTCCTTTATGACAAGTTGCAATAGTCTATGACACTCGGACCTCAACGACAGAGGCAGTGCAACACCGTAGAGTTTCGCGTAGCGCCCCAAGTTCCGAGGGTTTCAAGAAAGACTAGGCTACCCACACGCTTGGTTTCAGGGGCCGTTCTCTAACCCAGCGCCTCAAGTCTCGGGCCTCCCTTCCCTCGCCAGAAGCTGACCTTCCCCAGGATGTTAGATGCTGTGCGTTTGACTCTCACTATAGCCTCTCTCCAAGCACATCATGAGAAACTTCCCCAAGCCTCTGAATATACTCACGTCCGAATCCAAACATTTTTCGTAGATGGTTCAAGCATTAGGATAACAGTTCACAACCTCATAAAGTCTACAGGTTACTACAAACCAATCAACTATGCAGAGTAATTACAATAAATGAATGACTACTCTGTGTGTGTGTGTTCTTGGTGTCCCCATAAAACATCAACAGACTCCAAAGAAACAGTAAACAAGAAGTCTTCCGGTCATCTCTGCTTTTCCCACTTCAGCTGTTCAACAGGAGGGCACAAACGGCACCGTCTTCCCTTAACAGTACCACATGCTCGGGGAACAGTACATTCTCCAACACGTCACTCCATCAATTCCAACTGAATCATTGATTTCCCTTTTCACCTGATTGCCTTACCAACGCGGCGTCAGGAAGACACAAATAATGACCTCATTTGCACTTTACCACAGTATCTTTGTCTGGTATAATTGACCAACATCGTAGACAAGGACAGTGTGAATACGACAGACGTATCTCCTGCGTGCCATACGAGATTAGTGACGGGAGACGCAAGCTGGGGGAGGAAAACACTTCCCTCCTCCTGTGATATCACGTTCCAAAAACACTTTGGAACACATCTCTATAACTAAAAAAAATGTGGATGATGATGTTCGTCGACCACAACCTTAAAGGCATTACATGTGTCACTTCCACCAACCCTTACGTAACTTCCTACTACACTATATACGCCTTTACTTTTCGTGACACGGGAGTGATACCATTCTAGGCGTATCTCCAGCGTACATACGCCTGACGAGAGAAGACTCTATGACTCGTGAGGACGAGAAATAGCGTATAGGGTCGAACACCTCCCCAGACCTACCACCACCGCGGCATGGGCAGTCCAACCCACACCTACGGCTGCACTTCCGCGAGGGATTCGACATGGAGTCCCCTGCTACACATACCATCACGGCCCCACCTCACACACACACACACACACACACACACACATCTCTATTTCCTGAACAGTGTCCCGTGGCCAGACCTTCATGGCCACTTCTGTCCCATCATGAGACGAATGGCTGGGGAACTCCTACCCTGCGAGACATGAGCGGGAGGGCGTCCAGCAGACCTGTGCAGGAGCGACATTAAGTAGATGAAGGAAGACGCGATCTCACCACCCACCCACCCACCAGCCTCGTACGCCATCTCACCACCCACCCACCCACCAGCCTTGTACGCCATCTCACCACCTACCCACCAGCCTTGTACGCCATCTCACCACCCACCCACCAGCCCACAAGGCTAATCAGATCTCCCCCTCGGCCAAGCCTGCACACCGCTGGTCTTTCTCCTGCCTCACACATAGCATTTCCTCGGGTGACAGAACTATTGAGCCTTCCCCCCCCCCCCCCCTACATCACACCCTTACCCCACATCCCATCCAACCCCATTCTCATCATGGGGAGGCGTGTGAGTGTTATGAGGGAGGAGAAGAGCCTTGGGATCCGGGACCCCATACCTCTCTTTTTTTCTTTTTTTTTCTCCACACTTCACCTTTCACCATCACCTCCCTCCTCCTCCTCCTCCTCCATAGTTAGCCGCCAGGTAAACAAAATCAAGATATGATCTGCTGACCTTGTGAGAGGCAAGGCTTCGCTGGGGACGGAGGAGGCGGAGGAGGAGAAGAAAGGGTAAACGAAGAAGCACATCACGGCAGTACATGTAGTGGGGAGGAAGGGAGAGATAGATAGATAGATAGATAGATAGATAGATAGATAGAGAGAGAGAGAGAGAGAGAGAGAGATAGAGAGAGAGAGAGAGAGAGAGAGAGAGAGGGGTTGGAGGTGGTCAAGACTTGAGGGAGAAAATGAATTATGTCTCTGTAGAAACCCCGCTCTCTCTCTCTCTCTCTCTCTCTCTCTCTCTCTCTCTCTCTCTCTCTCTCTCTCTCTCTCTCTCTCACAGACACACCTAACATTCCTATGATGTTCTGTCAACACACACAGGTACCTCAAGTGCTGATGCTTATAGGGACAGCTATGGCAACTTTCTGTCCCCAGTGGTTGTCTAGTGGGGAGTGTGAGGAGGGGGCCCACTCAGTGGGTGTCCAACCCACTGCCAGCCCACCCCCCACCATTCCTGGTGCGCCCCAAGCGATCCCTTATACCCTCACACATCTGAAACCAAGTCAGGTGTCTACCTTTCACTCAAAAACCACGGCAGGGTTTTGACCCGCCGCATCAGGTTTCTGCCCACACTTGAAAACGTGCCAGGTTTTCTAGAGCACACCTGGCAGCGCGCCAGGTTTCTCCCCTACACCTCGCATCATGCCCGGTCTCCTGCCCACACACGAGACAATGCGAGGTCTCTGCCCCCACATCTGATACCATGGAAGGTTTCTACCAGACACCATCCCAGGTTTCTAACACCCCTCCAAAAAAGACACCAAGAAGGTCTCTATCGACCACCAGACACTACGCCGGGTCTCTATCACCACCAAAGGTGAAAACTCGTCATGTTCTCTACGTCTAAGCGCGTTCTCTACGTTTAAGCGTGTAGCAACGTAACACACCAGGCTCGCTGCTCTTGGTGCCAGTCATTCTGACTCGAGCGTCAACTTCAGCGACAACTTGCTCAGGCTGGAACCATCCCAGACCCTCCACACCCACCACTTCACTTACGTAAGGCATTGAAGAGTGTGTATGTCGCTTGCTTCGCTGCTAACTATACGCTAACTATGCCTATGTAAAGCCTCACATACCGCTAACCAATCATGTCTCAAAACACACACAACTCTCCTGTAAAATACCTCCCTTCCTGTGTAATTTTGTATAAAGGAACGCAAATTCTTTTTAAGATTTCAGTTGACTAACTGGGCAGATATTGGACAGCCCATCACGGTGATGACAGGGGGCCCACAGGGAGACGGACGGACGGACGGAACCCGGAGAGAGAGAGAGAGAGAGAGAGAGAGAGAGAGAGAGAGAGAGAGAGAGAGAGAGAGAGAGAGAGAGAGAGAGAGAGAGAGAGACGGTGCACCAGGATGCCGCGGAACTCACACAAGTGCACCACCAATAAACACGGTGAAAATCCTCCCCCAAAGGGACTTACGTATCACAATAAACATCTGCCGGGTCCTCTCAGGGAAACGTGGCCCTTACGCTATATGCCTCACCCTCCAGCACACACACACACACACACACACACACACACACACACACATACACACACACACACACACACACACACACAGGGTAATCATCTTATGCCTTAATTGGATCAGGTTTTCAATAAGATCGTAAAAAAAAAGAGAGCAAAGGTGAACCCATACTGAAAGGCACCACACGAGGTTCAACAATACCCAAAGTGACAAACGGAGGGGGAAAAGGAGTTCAGTGGCCACAAGCCAGGGTTTTGTGACAGGGGTACGAACATGGGAACCTCTAGTCTTAAATACAATGGTAAGGTTTTAAAAAAAATAACAAAGAAAATAATATCAACAATGAGGGGCGAAATTCAATCATTTCCCCACAGTCCCTCAGAAGTGACGTGTTAAGTTTAAGCCCAGGTAATCAGGCTGAGGGGTTCAGAGGGACGAGTGGAGCCAGGTCTGATGACGTGGACCGTAGTAAACAGTACGTGGCCAGATGAAAGGACCGAACCACCACAGATCTTCGTGCGAAGGCAAACAGCAAACTTGTTATAAGAAAATAAGATGTAACCAGTATATGTATGGGTAGTGGCTGACTGGAATACAGTGAGTGGTGACATCATGAAGGTGGACAGCACACACAAGGATTAAGAAGCTGTATGATAAGAGAAAATTCAAGAGATGGGGGGGTCACCCCTGGTGTAGCGCTCCCTCCCCGTAAAGTACAAACACACACACACACACACACACATATACATACACACACACACACACACACACACACACACACACACACACCACACACACACAATCTCGTAGGCACAGTCACCTATGACCATATAACACATATAGGTATTTACATTATCTTACAATCCCGCTACAAATCAAATCATATTGCAAAAAAAAAAAAGGAAAAAATCAGCTCATTAATTTGCAAAAAACAAAAACAAAACGTATACCATAATATGTGTCCTCGCGTAACACACACACACACACACACACACACACACACACAGGTACTGGTACAAGTCACACATTTCAACCCCTCATCACTCACCACTTCAGGGTCGTGTAACTATAACCAGACACACTTCAAAAGACAGGTCTTTCACGTCCGCCAAAATTCGTAGATAATTTTCCCCCTGTCTTTTCTTTTTTTTCCCGTATCGTAATCCAGTACTTTTAATCAAGGCCCGGACTTAATTTGGACTTTTAAAAGTCCGTGAATGGAGAGGAAATGAATTAAACACACACAAAAAAAAGGCTCTTAACGTGAACACTGACGAAATACAGGTCCCCAAATTGAATCAAAGTTAGCCCGCCCGCCCGCCCGCTGTACATGGACAACCTAACCTAACCATGACATTTGTACCATACACTGTACTTACGTACAGAGCGCACACAAGAATGCAGGCATCGTAACATGTCGTACACACGATACCTGCGGTGGACGCCAGGCAGATAACGAACAGAGGAGTGTGAAGAAAGAAATGTCCTCACGGGTAGCCACAGTAAAATCCCTTCAAGATCACAGCCAATACTTATGACGCCACAACTCCACACAACTTTTCCACCGCCTCCCACCACCCAAGGTGGTTGTAGCCAGAGCAGGTATACCTGGGGCCCCGGGACACGAAGGCTGTAACGCTTCTCCTGGCATTTCACGTGACGCCTCCGTCACTTGTCGTACAAGGAACGTGTCCCGACACGTGCAACGTACTGAGACACGACAACACGTAACACCTCGTAACAAGGAACGTCTCCCGGCACGTGCAACGTACTGAGACACGACAACACGTAACACCTCGTAACAAGGAACGTGTACCGGCACGTGCAACGTACTGAGACACGACAACACGTAACACCTCGTAACAAGGAACGTGTCCCGGCACGTGCAACGTACTGAGACACGACAACACGTAACACCTCGTAACAAGGAACGTGTACCGGCACGTGCAACGTACTGAGACACGACAACACGTAACACTAACGTAACAATCCAGGACACTAAAAGGAACAAAATACATCAGACATACGAACGCACAGAT
The DNA here is from genome assembly GCF_036320965.1 of Panulirus ornatus. Lineage (NCBI taxonomy): Eukaryota > Metazoa > Arthropoda > Malacostraca > Decapoda > Palinuridae > Panulirus > Panulirus ornatus. The sequence continues at coordinate 24,623,392 of NC_092282.1, forward strand.
ACGTCATACTAACGGAACAACTTAGCATACTAACAACAAGAACAGATCATACAGAACACTACAGCAGACTAAGAGAACATTACAGCGCACTTTCAGGGAAATACAGCGTATTAACAAAATACTTTGTACTAACAGGGAAATACAGGATACTAACAGGGAACATATTAATCTGGAAAATACAGCATACTAACAGGAAGATACAGCATACTAACAGGAAGATACAGCATACTAACAGGAAAATACAGCATACTAACAGGAAGATACAGCATACTAACAGGAAAATACAGCATACTAACTGGAAGATACAGTATACTAACAGGAAGATACAGCATACTAACAGGAAGTTACAGCATACTAACAGTAAGATACAGCATACTAACTGGAAGATACAGCATACTAACAGGAAAATACAGCACACTAACAGGAAGATACAGCATACTAACAAGATAGTACAGCATTATACGAGGAAAATACAGGATATCAAAAAGAAAGTAAGGCACACTCACGAGTACAGAATATCAACAGAATACAGTGTATTCAGGGGGCAATATACCATCAAACATGATAAACACAAAGTACTGTTATATGACCACAGAACACTAACAGGTAATACAGCATTTAACAATACAACGGAGCATATGAACAGCAAAATACGGTCAACGGGACAGTACGTTGTTACTGGCAGATAACAATACATCGTGTATTAACAGCCACACATAATCCAGGACGTCTCTGCCACCAAGTGCCAAAGAATCTAACAATAAAAACAAAAAGGATAAATACAACACACAGGAGAGAGAGAGAGAGAGAGAGAGAGAGAGAGAGAGAGAGAGAGAGAGAGAGAGAGAGAGAGAGAGAGAGAGAGAGGCACGATGATCCATCCATCCATCCAGGTATCCGGATTCCAAAGCGCCTATGATCCACTCGCTCACGTCAGCAGACTTTTGCATCAAGAACCCGACCCCAGGATCTCTCTCTCTCTCTCTCTCTCTCTCTCTCTCTCTCTCTCTCTCTCTCTCTCTCTCTCTCTCTCTCTCTCTCTCAGGGGGGACTGAACACCACCACCACACATAATGGCCTCCTGCCTCCTACACACGCCCGTCCCCACCCAACACCGTTATCAGCGCCGGGCAACATCTTATTTAATGGTATCAAAACGTAATAAACCACAACCTTATCTTTAGGGACTTCTTCGGCAAGCGCTTTATCACACACCTAATTACCGATTTAAGAGATAGTCCCCCTTTAAAGGCGAAGTTATACACACACACACACACACCACACACACACACACACACCACATACACACACACTCGAGCGAGCGCGCGCGCGCCCAGTGGCTGTGCGGAACACCATCCTACTCATCCCTCTTTACTCCTGGGTTCGAGTTACCAGCGCTACTGCAAGTATCAGTAACCGGAGCCGACACCTGTGACATCACCACCTTCTCGTAACACGCTCGCCTCGCCCAGTCACACCAGGCTGCGATCCTTCCCCCCCCCCCCCCCCGGTGAAAGTTAAAGAACCAGAGAGGCCCTCACTTTCATCGTGAATATGAAGTGAAGACAGAGATCGACGAATTAACCCCTTGAGTACGACGAATTAACCCCTTGAGTACGACGAATTAACCCCTTGAGTACGACGAATTAACCCCTTGAGTACGACTAACTAACCCGTTGAGTACGACGAATTAACCCCTTGAGTACGACAGCTTAACCTTTGCCAGAACACGACAGGTTTTACATACATCATAAACTAACCAAAGTCCACTACAGGGAAGAGATGCTGCAGGAAATAACGCGAAAAATATGAGGAGTGTCGGGGGACGCCACGTCTCTCTTAACCTACTAGCTACAGGAAAACAGTTCAACACATAAGGAGTCCTGAACACTAGTAGCTAGTGTCCCATATATACATCCCACCATCTTACCAGCAGTGCCATGTGACAGAAACTATGACGGAATGTTAGCGTCTATGATGGAGAGTATATCAACACAGGGGAGGAAAGTGTTGACCACTAACATTATTTATCCCACGATAGTAAGTCGACAGTCGTGTAGACCACGAACGTAAATGAACACGTCGGTTTAACGAACGTAAAAGTCGGTGATACATTCCCCAGAAATGATAAGGCACGGCCAAAACTTTTCTTCTCGTGTCGGATTTTAACTTAGAATTTCATTTAGTCGAAGAATGCGAGCGGTGCTTTCGTCCCCTTGTGAGCAATAATATGGAAATAGCGAAACATTTGAAAAAAAATATCTGTGCTGGAGATAGATATATATATATAACTTCATCTAAGTTCCTGACTCAAAAGTTCACAAAATCATAACTGCAATGAATCTAAAATTAACACGACCATTTTGGACCTGTGCAGTTCCCCTTTCTGCCTACCAGCGTCTCGTATACCCACACTCCAACACTGTGACTACGCTACCTCCCAGGCACCATACTGAGAATCACATTGCGTGTTCAAGACGGAAAAAAAACAATGATCTAGCTCTGAGTGACATCACATACAACTTCTGTGAGCAAGATGATCAGGCAGTGCAACCTGGGCCAACAGAAAGCAAGGGTTTAGAGAGAGAGAGAGAGAGAGAGAGAGAGAGAGAGAGAGAGAGAGAGAGAGAGAGAGAGAGAGAGAGAGAGAGAGAGCTGAAAAATAATTCTCGAGTCTTCGAGGAAGTGGAAATCTTGCCTTCTAAAAAGGGTCAGGTGGCAGGTGTTGGGTAAGACACAAGAAGTTAAAATAGTTCCAAAGCTTAGCGTTGTATGGAAAGGGTCAGGTGGTAAGTGTTCAGAAAGACACGAAAGTTAAAAAGTTCCAAAGCTTAGCGGTGTAGGGAAAGAAACACAACACAGCGATGCAGATGTGTATTTCATCACACAAGCACCTTTCGAAATATGAGTAAAAGGTCAAGTGATCCATCACAGGTTCCTTTATCTTCCACTGTATGACACAGAACCCAAGCAACGTCTACTCCCCACTACACCCATCACTACAACGGATACTACACTCTACACCACACGTAATGTACAGTTCCTCATAACTTTTCATCACCGGTTCCTTACATGTCTACCTGATGTACGAGCCCTCAATGATCAGGTCGTATCTAACCTAAGACTAACCTCTGTGGTACGTACATGCGACTCAAGGGTCGTACGGTCGTGCCGTCGTGGTCAAGGACTACGCCATCATGCACAAGAGGGTTATAAACTCGTGCCCAAGGGTCATACCGTCATGCCCAAGGGTCGTATCTCGTCGCGCTCAAGGATCTTATCGTCGTGCCCAAGGGTCGTACCGTCATGCTCAAGGGTCGTACCGTCATACTTCCTTCTTTCCCTCAAGCCAACGCCAAACACACACACGTAAGCCCACCCTAGCCACTCTCAGACACCACGATACCTCATCTAATACTATGTACAGCCAACCCTTTGCATATACTTGGCCCAGATCTCCACCACTAACACCTTACGTTAGCCCACCCCACCCAGCGGGGTAGACATGGCATATACAGACAAGATTATCTACTATACGACACCCACGAACCAGGGAACTTCTTCATTAAATCAAGATAAACATCAGTTACGTTAAAGAAGTTCTAATAATTACGATAACTGTCACTTCGCACAAAACACGTAACGATAAAGATGATGTCTTAAAAACACTTTAATCACTATTTGAATTTCAAAAATAAATAAATAAATATTTAAAAACTATCACATTTCTGGGTCTGTGGTAGGTATGGAAGCGCATCTCAAAACATGTGAGAGCGTTTCATCATCTTATCTACACGTAGATGAGGTGTCTACCAACCCTAGAAGCCGCAGTGTTACACTGTACAAACAGTTTATTTCCAGCTGCCCAGTCATGTCCCTACACTCTGACCTAACCTACACACAGTATACCCGTCTATCTCAACACTGCTACCAAATTACCATAGCGATAAAGCGAAAAAAAAAAAACTGGTTTCCAATTCAAAAACACATGACCCTATACCAACACAGACGCCTAACAGTTCAAAAGTTCAATGGCAATACAAAATCATTCCAAGCTCCATAAAACAAAATCACTGATAGTATAACGGAAGAAAGCCTGATAACAATAAAAAAAACAATTGAAAAACCAAATGAATAAAAATAGGGAGAAAAACTATAACGGGAAAAACAAAAAATAAATACATACTAATTGGTAAACCCACGACAGCGTCAGTGCATTAGCGGTAATCACATGTCACATTATCGTAAGAGATATCCTAGTGAGGAAAAGTGGCTCTGAACAGTTCCATATGTCCATTTACTCATTACGACAACGGCCACTTCACTTTGAAGCACTTCCAAGCGATTATGACACAACCCTCAGAAGTGGCTCCAAAACATTCAAATTTCAAACCTCGGTAATACCTAAATTATCGCCCAAACACTTCATTGATAACGAGTACAACTTTAATTACCCGTATTTTCCTTAACATCATCTTAAACGCTGTGTGCATATGACCATCACATGCGCATATCTCATATGTGGGTAGAAACGAGGTTATATTTTTAAAAGTGAGGACAATAGTATATGATTCTTGGCGTGTTCGTTCGTTCGTGGGTTGGGTTGTGGAGAGTGGGCCTCCCGCCGGGATGCGAAGCAGGTTAGGCTGAGCAAGAGGCAGTAGGAACGTGCTCAACCAATGGTTCACCTTCACTAAGGTTCGTTTTCTCATTACAAAACACAGAAAACGCCCCAAGAGGAGCTACTTCGTTGGCTTGAAATTACTAGATCCCCCCGCACTACGTTGACATTCACCTGTCGTGAAGTGTAGAAAACGCGGATTTGTTTGGCCTTCAAGGGGTCTTGGGCTTGAACAATGGCCGAGTTACACTGTAGGGGAATGACTGTGGTTTTTACGAAGTCGCAACGCACCCTATCCCACACTACCCTTCGCATTAAAAAAGCCATAAAAGTAGTTGAAACGAGACAACAGTTCTCATATACATAACCCGTCCCAAGGACTGTTGATACGAGCGGAATGTTATACAGAGCACATGAACTTCAATCACATGTTAAAAAACTAGTTTGGCCGAGAGAGGCAAGGTAAGTGTGTGTAGCCTTGGTCGGTCGGTCGGTGGAGGGGATTTTACCGAGCCAACTTGATCAGCTCGACTGCGGTTGGAAAAATACCCACGTCCGACGCCCAAATACGACCCAGACGATCATATAAAAAAAAAAAAAACCACGACGAGATGAGAGTGAAACATATCTTTAACGTAACCCCCTGAACCTGGGGCTAGCAGCGCTTCACCAAGTTCATCAACAGTGTGGCAACGAATCAATGAAGTGAAGGTGTGGCCACCACCACCATCATAATCTAGCCATCCACCTCCTCCTCCCCCATCCTCAAAATGACCCACCTGCTTCCCCCTCCTCCCTAAATCGTCCCCATCTGTCTTGTGATAATATCTTAACGCTGCCCAGAGCCTCTTTCAAACTCGTGTCCTGCCATCGAAGTAAAGGTGTTGGATGGCTCTAGGGCCAACAAGATGAGCATGATACGGACTCTCTCTCTCTCTCACCATCATTCTCCATACCATTACCAACTTATCATACCTCAGTTCATCATCCTCCAACACAACAGGTCTGTGTGTCAAGCACCAACATACATATAAATACACCAAATCAATGTCTCATCTCGATAGAAACTACAGCTTTAAGAATGAACCTTAGGAGGCCCCACATCACCCGGACATAATCACTTTAATCAGCCCGAAATTCACGAGCAGGAGAGGACAATGAACGGCAGAAATTGTCTTAGGGAAAACTGGAGTGTACGAGTCCAGGCGGCCTTGGCTCACCATTGATTCGTCACCCGTGGTCCTCTATATCGCTGTCCCTCAACTAAAACCATTACGGCGTGAAGGGAAAAAAGAAAAAAAATAGAATAATTACGACGCATCTGTCTCCATGTTCCTAAGCTACGAGAATAGACAGTCTGGTGAGGGCGTGAGGAAGACATTTTCCGATATTCTTGTCCATCGTGTTTGAGGAGGCGAGTGTTGCCTCCCTTGATCAGCTGTTTCCAACCCCCCGATGTGACAGGCCAGGACACAATAATGCGAACAAATCACTAACGCAACGGCGATTCATGGATTAATAACACTCTACAAGGACATCAATCCTCATTCTAGTCATCTACCCTGCCCTAGCCCTAGTTCGAGCCTATGTAGAGGGCGTCCATGGACAAAACACAGGTGGGAAGAGCAGGCCAGAGAGATTTGGCGCCTTCGGCTAGCAGACGATATTGATACTGGCCACCAAGTCTCTACCAGCACTCACCGTTCTCTGCAGGGTCGCCTTTCTTGGCTGTGGCTGCATTTCCCATCGTTTATAAGCTTGGAAGACGCCACAGACCCCTCCACTCTGTATCCAGTGTGATATTATCCACAAGAACCACTGCCAACACGCAAATTATCACTGTCACACCACAACTAAACGCTCATCCCGTGCCTGCCCTCTGCTCACTAACACACGCGTAGGAATACACTCAATCACCCCGACACTTTCCCATAAGGAGGGTCTCAACTTCGTTACCTGCCGACCTAACTACCAACCGCCGATCATTTGGTCGATTACGGTTCATTCCGGCGCCATAGCAGACATAACGAATAAAAATCATAAGCACGGAATCACTTTTTCTGTCGTAGTAATCAATCCAAGGTGGTGGTGCTGCGCCCAAGATGGCGGTCAAAGCGAGTTTGGTAACCATAGCAACGGTAGCTTCCAACGGTCACAATATTTCTGTCTCTCGGTATTCATTAACATTATATTTTCCAAGATAATCCTTATCACAGGCAAGATAAACACACAATGTAGATTTTCTGATCTCCGAAAATACTTTATGCACTCAAAGGTCGGTAAACAGCAAGAAGACATATGTACCTTAGTTACTGAGTACTATACATAGAAAACGTACAAGTTCTTCAAAGAAAATGAAATAACTTGATGGATAACTATACAAAGTATTTACACGGTAACAGGAGGTACAATATGGTAGACTCGGTTACGAAATGTGATTGATTAAATATTCAAACGGCACTAGAGGCATGACATGGTAGATTCGGTAGTTAAATGTGATTGATTCTTTAGACAACAATTATACTGCATTCACATATCCACAATAATTACAAGAATAACAAACCTTCTACGACTGTGACACAATGCTACCAAAGTCCATATACTTTTTTTCATTGTATATTCATCCAAAATACCGTTTTCTAACAAAAAGAAAATTCAAAAACTTACAGAAAACGTGTTAAAGAATCTTTGATATTCCTAAACATGAATTTCGGAAGCATGGCTTTAACACGAAGCTCTGAAACTGTTGCCCTCAAACATATCATCCGTAAACTGCCCTTCGTTAATCACATAACAATCAAAATAAGATGAATAGTGATTAAAAGAGTGTACGTGAAGGGACCATCATTAATCTATTCCTGCATATACAAATATCAGTATATCATGATCATCATTAAAGAAATGATTACAATTTAACCTAAGATAATAATAATAATAATAATAATAATAATAATAATAGAACACTAATTAATCACTTTCTAAAACAATTTATATGTTTTTTTAGGTAATCAAGCCAAACCCTTGAGCACGACTATACGACCTTTGGGTACGACCCTTGAGTCCGACGGTACGACCCTCGAGCACGGCTAGGTATGACGGCCTGGCTATTGACCTGACCTCTTAAGGGTCAGGTCAAGTGTCACGCCACCATAACTCAGGTCAGTGGCGGTACAGAGTAGGCCAGACTCACTCCACACAGCCTCCCTCCCAGACCCTAATGATTGAGGAGGGTTGGGTAATGCATCGCAAGGGAGACTTGTTCACTTTTATTATAATGAAATATTTAATACAAACATCAGATGTAAGCATGGTCGAGGTAAGAGAGGTGTTAGAACAAGTGTTTGCTTTGCTTACGTCTCTCAGTGAGGCCGATGTACCAGATGATGTTAGAGAAACAAAGGCATACGTAGCAATTAAGGACAGGGGCTAAAAATTGAAGTGGCTGGGGTGAGGCAAGGGAGTGTTTTGTCTCCGTGGTTATTTGATGCATATGAATAAATTGGCTGGTGTGTGTGTGTGTGTGTGTGTGTGTGTGTGTGTGTGTGTGTGTGTGTGTGTGTGTGTGTGTGTCATCCCCTCTCTGACGTAAGGGGCCTTCTGGAACTGGGAGAATTCCCTCACAAGAACACGTGATGCAACAATAACTTGGGGAATACGAACTCAGAGAATAACAGTGTTTCAGAAAGTAGATGTTCAGGGAGAAGTGAAGAATACATGCAGTATGGATGAGAGGGAAAGACAATATGGCCTCAGTACAACTGCCACGATATACTAGACTCAATATACTTACCCTGCTGGACTAGACCCATTATACCCATCCTGCTGGACTAGACCCATTATACCCATCCTGCTGGACTAGACCCATTATACCCATCCTGCTGGACTAGACCCATTATACCCATCCAGCTGGACCAGACTCATTATACCCATCCAGCTGGACCAGACTCATTATACCCATCCAGCTGGACCAGACTCATTATACCCACACAACTGGACTAGACTCATTATATACCCACCCAGCTGGACCAGACTAATTATATACCCCCAGCTGGACCAGACTCATTATACCCATCTGCTGTGTTGACATTGCAAAAGTTCGTTTAATTACAACAGTAATAATGATAATAATAATAATAATCACAACAAAAACTGTGTTTTTATTTCCTGCCCCTGTGTGTGTGTGTGTGTGTGTGTGTGTGTGTGTGTGTGTGTGTGTGTGTGTGTGTGTGTGTGTGGGCGGGTTGAGGGTGTATGCGTCTGTGTAATACTGATGCCGTTATTACGCATAACCTGAGTGATCTAATAACAGCTCAGATGAACACCAAGCATCATATTTCCAACTAACAACATTAAAGTAATTTTGGCTTATATGATTACATTTGAATCCTGATTACTGTGTAGTCGGACTGTTCATTAGCCAGGTGCCTGAACCCCTTGACCACGACGGTACGACTCTTGACAACGACGGTACGACCCTTGAGCACGACGGTACGACCCTTGAGCACGACGGTACGACCCCTTGACCACGACGGTTCGACCCTTGAGCACGACGGTACGACCATTGAGCACGACGGTACGACCCTTGAGCACGACGGTACGACCCCTTGAGCACGACCCTTTGAGAACGACGGCATGACCCTTGACCACGACGGTACGACCCTTGACCACGACGCTACGATCCCTTGACCACGACGGTACGACCCCTTGACCACGACGGCACGACCCTTGAGCACGACGGTACGACCCTTGAGTACGACGGTACGACCCTTAAGGAGCCAGGTTAATGACCAGACCCGACCATCCACCATGAACCCAAGGGTCGTACTATTGTGCTCAAGGTGGCCGTACCGCCGCTGAGAGGGGTCGTACGTACCGTCGTGCTTAGGCGGGTGGGTGGGGGGGGGGGTTGGGGTGTCCATACCGACGCGTCGCGCCAGCAGACGCATCACCGTTCACCCCCCTCCCCCCCACGTAAGATGGGAGGGTCTCTCCTCCAAGCCGGGACACGGGAGGTTAACTGCCTTAAACTGGTTTGGTAACACCAGTTAAGGAGGTAGGCGGGCCACAATGGCTGAAGCTACTGTGATCAACTTACCTGGCTGTGTATATGGGGGGGCTGGGTCATTACGTATCTACGACCCCCATTTTGAATTCGTACATTATAAGGGGGAGGGGTCATTCATGGGTCCCCCGCTATCTCTTATCAAAATATACATCCTACACTACATTATCAAAATGAATAATCCTAAATTATTCAATCCTTCTTTTATCACTTAATATGTACATCTATATATACCCTATCTATCCATTCTCTGTCCCATACGACTATACACAGTCACACATCTGAGCCAATACTACATAGAAATATACACGTTATCCATCACACTCGCATCCATTTACCACACTCATATAAACCAGACCGCGCGCGCGTGTGTGTGTGTGTGTGTGTGTGTGTGTGTGTGTGTGTGTGTGTGTGTGTGGTTGCAACAACACAGCACATCATCAACAAACAGCAGCTGCTCCCACACCTCCCCGCAGCTCTGCCCGTTCCTCAACATACCGCGATCGATAAACCCCATATCAGTGATCAATTATACCATCTACCACAATCATCTATTAATCACCATCTACCACAATCATCTATTAATCACCATCTACCACAATCATCTATTAATCCCTTTCCCTCCAAGATGATCAATGAGGTCACCGAATCTTCATACCACACACCAGCACCTTGAATGTATGACGTAGGATCAATAAATACATCAAAAACTACAACTTACATACAATCTAAACAAGACCAGTGTGTGTGTGTGTGTGTGTGTGTGTGGGCGGGTGGGGGGGGGGGGGCGTCTTCGAACCCCCTTCGCAATGGCTGGCAGATAATTCCCCAGTAATCATCAATCAATCGCAGGAAGTAATTAGCCCCTCTCACGAGCCCGACCTACATAATTATCTGCTTACTCAAGTCGCCTCGTCATCCGCCAGTCAATATCCTCTTTCCGTGTTTCCCATGTCCACATCTCCGGCACACAGCGCCATCACGGGTGACGCGAGCCACCTGGGTAGTACGCCCTCCCACACTCCATCCACCGTTTTCTATGTTCTTTTTTTTTTCCCAAGACGAACGACGAACAAACCAGCAATACTCTGGTCATACGTGTAATTCACGAATTAGTGCTTTCGTTCTCACACAAGTATCCCACAAACTGCCGCGCCTTAACTGACGCACAGAGAGGATAATGAAAGCAGGGGAAAAGGGTGAGATAAAGGAAAGAATTTACGAATTTTCGGAGGAAAAGAAAAGAAAAAGTCTTTTCCCATGTGCCACATCAGAGTTATCAGGAAAGACAGGTGAGGGTAGAAAGTTCCAAAGCTTTGACGTGTAGGGAAAGAAACAGTTATCAAAACGGCCCACCCTTGGGTTGCTGATGGCCACAGAGTAACCATGTGACGCAGCAACTTGCTCAGGATTGCGTGGTCTAGCTAGAGGTGGGGGGGCACACAGGCAGCCGACTCTCGGGGGCAAAAAACCAAAGTAATACACACACACACACACACACACACACATATAACTAATGGTATCCAGTAAATGTAGGTAATTACTGGCATATACTTAATGTAGGTAATTACTAACATATATTTCAAAGGCGCAGTTCGAAGAAAATCACGAAATTAGATTAACGATTCATACAAACCGAAGTTATTTATAGTTTGAGAGTTTCTAGAAAAAACGAATCATCCTAAATATCACACTATATCAATCATGTTAATCATACGGCTAATCATATCATACCATATTAATCATATCATACTACATTAATCATGTTAATCATACAGCCAATCGTATTATACCATATTAATCATATTATACTACATTAATCATGTTAATCATACGGCTAATCATACCATATTAATCATATTATACTACATTAATCATGTTAATCATATGGCTAATCATATTATACCATATTAATCATATTATACTACATTAATCATGTTAATTGTACTGCCATTCATATTACACTCACACAACCACGACCCAAAGAATAACACAGGTGCAAATCTCTTATCAAGAAATATGAAAGGGATTGAAATATATGACCTGGCGAATCTTTAGAACTGGAAATGAGATTTGAGGGGACGGAGGGGAGGAGGGGACGTAGGGGGTGATACACCCCGTCCCCCCCCTCCCCCCAGGCAGGAGTCATCAGAGAAAACGGGCTATTGATTTCCCTTTGGAGGGGAAACTCCAGGATTCCTCCCAGACGAGCGAACCTTATTAGGGGACGAGAGGAGAAAAAGTAGATGAGGGGAAAGTGGTTACCAGAAGCAGTGTGGTGGTATACAATAGTACTACAGACTACTGTAGTAACCTGTAGTAGTAGTAGTAGTAGTAGTAGTAGTAGTAGTAGTAGTAGTAGTAGTAGTAAATTCTTCATGTGTATTATCATTAGAACTACAGTGTGTTTACCTAGACCAGCTGGGGGACCCTTGAGGGAATTAATTACACCTAATTAGGGAACCCCCAACCTCATCCCCAGGGGCTGGGTTTTGGGGTTAGGGAGCCAAATTAATACCCCCTACCCCCTCCCCTTCACAGTGTCCTCCACCTGCTTTCTATGTCCATTCCCTAACCCAGACCCGTACGTGCGTACTTGCGTTGCCCACGTAATTCAACTTTAATATTTTCTAATATCTACTATTTTTAGAATTTAATTCTAATATTTCTAAAATCTAATTCTAATATTTCTAAAATCTAATTCTAATATTTCTAAAATCTAATTCTAATATTTCTAAAATCTAATTCTAATATTTCTAAAATCTAATTCTAATATTTCTAAAATCTAATTCTAATATTTCTAAAATCTAATTCTAATATTTCTAAAATCTAATTCTAATATTTCTAAAATCTAATTCTAATATTTCTAAAATCTAATTCTAATATTTCTAAAATCTAATTCTAATATTTCTAAAATCTAATTCTAATATTTCTAAAATCTAATTCTAATATTTCTAAAATCTAATTCTAATATTTCTAAAATCTAATTCTAATATTTCTAAAATCTAATTCTAATATTTCTAAAATCTAATTCTAATATTTCTAAAATCTAATTCTAATATTTCTAAAATCTAATTCTAATATTTCTAAAATCTAATTCTAATATTTCTAAAATCTAATTCTAATATTTCTAAAATCTAATTCTAATATTTCTAAAATCTAATTCTAATATTTCTAAAATCTAATTCTAATATTTCTAAAATCTAATTCTAATATTTCTAAAATCTAATTCTAATATTTCTAAAATCTAATTCTAATATTTCTAAAATCTAATTCTAATATTTCTAAAATCTAATTCTAATATTTCTAAAATCTAATTCTAATATTTCTAAAATCTAATTCTAATATTTCTAAAATCTAATTCTAATATTTCTAAAATCTAATTCTAATATTTCTAAAATCTAATTCTAATATTTCTAAAATCTAATTCTAATATTTCTAAAATCTAATTCTAATATTTCTAAAATCTAATTCTAATATTTCTAAAATCTAATTCTAATATTTCTAAAATCTAATTCTAATATTTCTAAAATCTAATTCTAATATTTCTAAAATCTAATTCTAATATTTCTAAAATCTAATTCTAATATTTCTAAAATCTAATTCTAATATTTCTAAAATCTAATTCTAATATTTCTAAAATCTAATTCTAATATTTCTAAAATCTAATTCTAATATTTCTAAAATCTAATTCTAATATTTCTAAAATCTAATTCTAATATTTCTAAAATCTAATTCTAATATTTCTAAAATCTAATTCTAATATTTCTAAAATCTAATTCTAATATTTCTAAAATCTAATTCTAATATTTCTAAAATCTAATTCTAATATTTCTAAAATCTAATTCTAATATTTCTAAAATCTAATTCTAATATTTCTAAAATCTAATTCTAATATTTCTAAAATCTAATTCTAATATTTCTAAAATCTAATTCTAATATTTCTAAAATCTAATTCTAATATTTCTAAAATCTAATTCTAATATTTCTAAAATCTAATTCTAATATTTCTAAAATCTAATTCTAATATTTCTAAAATCTAATTCTAATATTTCTAAAATCTAATTCTAATATTTCTAAAATCTAATTCTAATATTTCTAAAATCTAATTCTAATATTTCTAAAATCTAATTCTAATATTTCTAAAATCTAATTCTAATATTTCTAAAATCTAATTCTAATATTTCTAAAATCTAATTCTAATATTTCTAAAATCTAATTCTAATATTTCTAAAATCTAATTCTAATATTTCTAAAATCTAATTCTAATATTTCTAAAATCTAATTCTAATATTTCTAAAATCTAATTCTAATATTTCTAAAATCTAATTCTAATATTTCTAAAATCTAATTCTAATATTTCTAAAATCTAATTCTAATATTTCTAAAATCTAATTCTAATATTTCTAAAATCTAATTCTAATATTTCTAAAATCTAATTCTAATATTTCTAAAATCTAATTCTAATATTTCTAAAATCTAATTCTAATATTTCTAAAATCTAATTCTAATATTTCTAAAATCTAATTCTAATATTTCTAAAATCTAATTCTAATATTTCTAAAATCTAATTCTAATATTTCTAAAATCTAATTCTAATATTTCTAAAATCTAATTCTAATATTTCTAAAATCTAATTCTAATATTTCTAAAATCTAATTCTAATATTTCTAAAATCTAATTCTAATATTTCTAAAATCTAATTCTAATATTTCTAAAATCTAATTCTAATATTTCTAAAATCTAATTCTAATATTTCTAAAATCTAATTCTAATATTTCTAAAATCTAATTCTAATATTTCTAAAATCTAATTCTAATATTTCTAAAATCTAATTCTAATATTTCTAAAATCTAATTCTAATATTTCTAAAATCTAATTCTAATATTTCTAAAATCTAATTCTAATATTTCTAAAATCTAATTCTAATATTTCTAAAATCTAATTCTAATATTTCTAAAATCTAATTCTAATATTTCTAAAATCTAATTCTAATATTTCTAAAATCTAATTCTAATATTTCTAAAATCTAATTCTAATATTTCTAAAATCTAATTCTAATATTTCTAAAATCTAATTCTAATATTTCTAAAATCTAATTCTAATATTTCTAAAATCTAATTCTAATATTTCTAAAATCTAATTCTAATATTTCTAAAATCTAATTCTAATATTTCTAAAATCTAATTCTAATATTTCTAAAATCTAATTCTAATATTTCTAAAATCTAATTCTAATATTTCTAAAATCTAATTCTAATATTTCTAAAATCTAATTCTAATATTTCTAAAATCTAATTCTAATATTTCTAAAATCTAATTCTAATATTTCTAAAATCTAATTCTAATATTTCTAAAATCTAATTCTAATATTTCTAAAATCTAATTCTAATATTTCTAAAATCTAATTCTAATATTTCTAAAATCTAATTCTAATATTTCTAAAATCTAATTCTAATATTTCTAAAATCTAATTCTAATATTTCTAAAATCTAATTCTAATATTTCTAAAATCTAATTCTAATATTTCTAAAATCTAATTCTAATATTTCTAAAATCTAATTCTAATATTTCTAAAATCTAATTCTAATATTTCTAAAATCTAATTCTAATATTTCTAAAATCTAATTCTAATATTTCTAAAATCTAATTCTAATATTTCTAAAATCTAATTCTAATATTTCTAAAATCTAATTCTAATATTTCTAAAATCTAATTCTAATATTTCTAAAATCTAATTCTAATATTTCTAAAATCTAATTCTAATATTTCTAAAATCTAATTCTAATATTTCTAAAATCTAATTCTAATATTTCTAAAATCTAATTCTAATATTTCTAAAATCTAATTCTAATATTTCTAAAATCTAATTCTAATATTTCTAAAATCTAATTCTAATATTTCTAAAATCTAATTCTAATATTTCTAAAATCTAATTCTAATATTTCTAAAATCTAATTCTAATATTTCTAAAATCTAATTCTAATATTTCTAAAATCTAATTCTAATATTTCTAAAATCTAATTCTAATATTTCTAAAATCTAATTCTAATATTTCTAAAATCTAATTCTAATATTTCTAAAATCTAATTCTAATATTTCTAAAATCTAATTCTAATATTTCTAAAATCTAATTCTAATATTTCTAAAATCTAATTCTAATATTTCTAAAATCTAATTCTAATATTTCTAAAATCTAATTCTAATATTTCTAAAATCTAATTCTAATATTTCTAAAATCTAATTCTAATATTTCTAAAATCTAATTCTAATATTTCTAAAATCTAATTCTAATATTTCTAAAATCTAATTCTAATATTTCTAAAATCTAATTCTAATATTTCTAAAATCTAATTCTAATATTTCTAAAATCTAATTCTAATATTTCTAAAATCTAATTCTAATATTTCTAAAATCTAATTCTAATATTTCTAAAATCTAATTCTAATATTTCTAAAATCTAATTCTAATATTTCTAAAATCTAATTCTAATATTTCTAAAATCTAATTCTAATATTTCTAAAATCTAATTCTAATATTTCTAAAATCTAATTCTAATATTTCTAAAATCTAATTCTAATATTTCTAAAATCTAATTCTAATATTTCTAAAATCTAATTCTAATATTTCTAAAATCTAATTCTAATATTTCTAAAATCTAATTCTAATATTTCTAAAATCTAATTCTAATATTTCTAAAATCTAATTCTAATATTTCTAAAATCTAATTCTAATATTTCTAAAATCTAATTCTAATATTTCTAAAATCTAATTCTAATATTTCTAAAATCTAATTCTAATATTTCTAAAATCTAATTCTAATATTTCTAAAATCTAATTCTAATATTTCTAAAATCTAATTCTAATATTTCTAAAATCTAATTCTAATATTTCTAAAATCTAATTCTAATATTTCTAAAATCTAATTCTAATATTTCTAAAATCTAATTCTAATATTTCTAAAATCTAATTCTAATATTTCTAAAATCTAATTCTAATATTTCTAAAATCTAATTCTAATATTTCTAAAATCTAATTCTAATATTTCTAAAATCTAATTCTAATATTTCTAAAATCTAATTCTAATATTTCTAAAATCTAATTCTAATATTTCTAAAATCTAATTCTAATATTTCTAAAATCTAATTCTAATATTTCTAAAATCTAATTCTAATATTTCTAAAATCTAATTCTAATATTTCTAAAATCTAATTCTAATATTTCTAAAATCTAATTCTAATATTTCTAAAATCTAATTCTAATATTTCTAAAATCTAATTCTAATATTTCTAAAATCTAATTCTAATATTTCTAAAATCTAATTCTAATATTTCTAAAATCTAATTCTAATATTTCTAAAATCTAATTCTAATATTTCTAAAATCTAATTCTAATATTTCTAAAATCTAATTCTAATATTTCTAAAATCTAATTCTAATATTTCTAAAATCTAATTCTAATATTTCTAAAATCTAATTCTAATATTTCTAAAATCTAATTCTAATATTTCTAAAATCTAATTCTAATATTTCTAAAATCTAATTCTAATATTTCTAAAATCTAATTCTAATATTTCTAAAATCTAATTCTAATATTTCTAAAATCTAATTCTAATATTTCTAAAATCTAATTCTAATATTTCTAAAATCTAATTCTAATATTTCTAAAATCTAATTCTAATATTTCTAAAATCTAATTCTAATATTTCTAAAATCTAATTCTAATATTTCTAAAATCTAATTCTAATATTTCTAAAATCTAATTCTAATATTTCTAAAATCTAATTCTAATATTTCTAAAATCTAATTCTAATATTTCTAAAATCTAATTCTAATATTTCTAAAATCTAATTCTAATATTTCTAAAATCTAATTCTAATATTTCTAAAATCTAATTCTAATATTTCTAAAATCTAATTCTAATATTTCTAAAATCTAATTCTAATATTTCTAAAATCTAATTCTAATATTTCTAAAATCTAATTCTAATATTTCTAAAATCTAATTCTAATATTTCTAAAATCTAATTCTAATATTTCTAAAATCTAATTCTAATATTTCTAAAATCTAATTCTAATATTTCTAAAATCTAATTCTAATATTTCTAAAATCTAATTCTAATATTTCTAAAATCTAATTCTAATATTTCTAAAATCTAATTCTAATATTTCTAAAATCTAATTCTAATATTTCTAAAATCTAATTCTAATATTTCTAAAATCTAATTCTAATATTTCTAAAATCTAATTCTAATATTTCTAAAATCTAATTCTAATATTTCTAAAATCTAATTCTAATATTTCTAAAATCTAATTCTAATATTTCTAAAATCTAATTCTAATATTTCTAAAATCTAATTCTAATATTTCTAAAATCTAATTCTAATATTTCTAAAATCTAATTCTAATATTTCTAAAATCTAATTCTAATATTTCTAAAATCTAATTCTAATATTTCTAAAATCTAATTCTAATATTTCTAAAATCTAATTCTAATATTTCTAAAATCTAATTCTAATATTTCTAAAATCTAATTCTAATATTTCTAAAATCTAATTCTAATATTTCTAAAATCTAATTCTAATATTTCTAAAATCTAATTCTAATATTTCTAAAATCTAATTCTAATATTTCTAAAATCTAATTCTAATATTTCTAAAATCTAATTCTAATATTTCTAAAATCTAATTCTAATATTTCTAAAATCTAATTCTAATATTTCTAAAATCTAATTCTAATATTTCTAAAATCTAATTCTAATATTTCTAAAATCTAATTCTAATATTTCTAAAATCTAATTCTAATATTTCTAAAATCTAATTCTAATATTTCTAAAATCTAATTCTAATATTTCTAAAATCTAATTCTAATATTTCTAAAATCTAATTCTAATATTTCTAAAATCTAATTCTAATATTTCTAAAATCTAATTCTAATATTTCTAAAATCTAATTCTAATATTTCTAAAATCTAATTCTAATATTTCTAAAATCTAATTCTAATATTTCTAAAATCTAATTCTAATATTTCTAAAATCTAATTCTAATATTTCTAAAATCTAATTCTAATATTTCTAAAATCTAATTCTAATATTTCTAAAATCTAATTCTAATATTTCTAAAATCTAATTCTAATATTTCTAAAATCTAATTCTAATATTTCTAAAATCTAATTCTAATATTTCTAAAATCTAATTCTAATATTTCTAAAATCACTTGCTGCTTTTTCCTGTTCCACTGACTCAAGTCCCCACTGCATGACGATGCCTGCCTGCGCCACCTGTGTTGTGGCCACACAAACTCAGCCACTCCGCTGCTCAGTTTTCAAGGTGTGTGTGTGTGTGTTGTGTGTGTGTGTGTCTCACAAGCTCCTGCTGAACACACCTATCCATCAAGAGAGACACGTGAAACAAGCCACTGTTATGTATGTACTGCTGACGGTGTGCCACGCAACGACACTCTCCTCCTCCACCAGGAGGAGGAGGAGGATGGGGGCGCAGCAAACATCCTGTGTCATTCACCTGACCTCCTGTAGGAGTGGCTGCAGGAGCGTCAGGAAACCGAGGCAACAGGTTTTTGTCCTCGGCTTAACCAGACGAACTTCATCATCAGGCTCGCCTCACTCAACCCCACTGTACACACGCTCCCTCCTCCCACTGAGACTCGCTGTGTCACCCACAGTCTTGCCTGGACTTGCTGTATTTCCCAGAGAGGTATCGTAAACATGAGGGTCCCCCCCCCACAACAACAACGTACAACATTCCGATTTCTTCGAGAACACATCACCTGCCATAGGAGGAGTCACTCCTGACCTCTGTAGAGAATGAGACGTTTTAAGGGCAATTCAGCGAGGGGGAAGGCTCGCTACGAGCGTAGCAGATGACAAAACATCTTCCAAATATATACTGTCCACATCTGGTCAAGAGGAGGAGGAGGAGGAGGAGGAAGACGAAGAAGAAAGAAGCAAAGTGGAAACCGCTGAAAAGCAAATTCAAAGCAGATATGACGTAACATAACTACAATGTAGGTATATATACAGCGTAGGACGGTGACAAGAGAGCGACGGTGAGTGCGAGACGATGTAAAGCAGTGTTGAACGAATGACGTCACCTGAGTGTGGGTGTACGAGGCACACACACACACTACACATTACAACCGGGTCTACAGCGTCTGTAAGCCACCAGACACAGGCGACCAATCAGACTATCGCACGTAGCGGGCGTGTACACCTCTCTACAGTACTGGCCCCTCTTGTGGGCCTACTGTAGCCCTCATGTAGTGGTAACCCCCCTAATGTATTCCTACTGTAGCCCTCATGTAGTGGTGACCCCCCCCTCCTGTAGGCCTACAGTAGCCCTCATGTAGTGGTGACCCCCCCTCCTGTAGGCCTACTGTAGCCCTCATGTAGTGGTGACCCCCCCTCCTGTAGGCCTACTGTAGCCCTCATGTAGTGGTGACCCCCCCTCCTGTAGGCCTACTGTAGCCCTCATGTAGTGGTGACCCCCCCTCCTGTAGACCTACTGTAGTGGTGACCCCCCCTCCCCCCCTTCTATAGCCCTCATGTAGTGGTGGTGACGTCACACCAACCACACCAGCCGCGCCAAGGGTGACTTTTCCACTACGCGGTGTAACCTGGCCCGGGCGGAGTCCGGTAACACCCCCCCCCCCTCTCTCTCTCTCTCTCTCTCTCTCTCTCTCTCTCTCGTAACGTTACGTCCACAATGGACGGCTGGTCACTGGAGACCGACTCTACCCATCACAACACACACATCTTCAGAGGCCCCGCCTCATCCCTGCCCGTCGTGCCTCCCTTCCCCCCTCACCCTGCCGTCCACTGTGCACACAGATGCATATCTCCCTCCTCCCTCCCTCCCTTCCTTCCCTCGCTCCCTCCCTACCTGGCAGCGGCGTCAATCAGATAACCCCACCACGGTGGTACGAGGTACGAGGCCCATGGGCCTCAAGAACCCCCCTGACACAGGTAGAGGAACTAATCGTGGGCACCAGGGCCACACACGCGCCCCCCGGGGCCGCCCACTCTGACCCTCCATATACGCAAGGATCCTCTGAATCATATACGCAAAGATCCTCTTTAAACATATACGCAAGGATCCTCTGAATCATATACGCAAGGATCCTCTTCAAACATATACGCAAGGATCCCCTGAATCATATACGCAAGGATCCTCTGAATCATATACGCAAAGATCCTCTTTAAACATATACGCAAGAATCCCCTGAATCATATACGCAAGGATCCTCTTTAAACATATATGCAAGGATTCCCGTACTCATATACGCAATGATCCCCATAATTATATACGCAAGGATCCCCGTAATCATATACGCAATCGTCCCCTTTGATAATATACGCAAGGATCCCCTTCATCAAATACGCAGGGGTCCCCTTTCCCTAACCCTGCTCCTCCATCAGAACACTAGTAAGGGTGACGAACAAAAAGGTGTTTCGTCATCATAACTACGACTTGGGCCACGACCCCCCACACTGCTCGTACTGAAGGCACAGTGAGGGGAGGAACACCACGAGCCCCGGCATGTGCGTCACCGAGTCACACACACACACACACACACACACACACACGAGCAGGACAAGACGCGCACATGTGGTTATCGTCGCACTGTGAATGATGGACACAGATCAGCGCCCCTCTCGCACGGTGATGGACGGGGCAGAGACGACCACCGCCAGCCAGTTATGAGAAGCGGAAAATTGAAAGATTAAAGTGGAAGTGGACGAGGCAGAAACTGATCTTAGCTCCTGGCGTGTGTGTAGACCCGATCTTTGCTCCTGGCGTGTGTGTAGACCCGATCTTAGCTCCTGGCGTGTGTGTAGACCCGATCTTAGCTCCTGGCGTGTGTGTGTGTCGACCCGATCTTAGCTCCTGGCGTGTGTGTAGACCCGATCTTAGCTCCTGGCGTGTGTGTAAACCCGATCTTAGCTCCTGGCGTGTGTGTAAACCCGATCTTAGCTCCTGGCGTGTGTGTAGACCCGATCTTAGCTCCTGGCGTGTGTGTAGACCCGATCTTAGCTCCTGGCGTGTGTGTAGACCAGATCTTAGCTCCTGGCGTGTGTGTGTGTCGACCCGACTCGTAAAAGAAGGTGGACGGGTATACGATGATGAGGGGGGGAAAGAATGAGGAAGAAGGATGATGGTATGGGTTGTATGAAGACTCATCGAGTCTGCCAGGATCAGTTAGATGCTGTCAACGTCGACTCATAATCAACCAGCTGCTCAAGACCTTAATCCCGTCTTCGGAGATCTCCAAGATGATTCCAAGAACCTACGCGCTCCCCGCTGCACACATGGTCCTTGCGATGACAGATAATTCCACGACTTCACTGTCTGAAGACACAGTGGTTTTACGTTAGAGTAAAGCAGAAGGCTCCTCCCCACCCACCACTATAGATGGAGACAGGATAGTGAAGCAGAAGGCTCCTCCCCACCCACCACTATAGATGGAGACAGGATAGTACAGCAGAAGGCACCTCCCCACCCACCACTATAGATGGAGACAGGATAGTGAAGCAGAAGGCTCCTCCCCACCCACCACTATAGATGGAGACAGGACTGTAAAGCAGAAGGCTCTTCCTCACTCAGCATATCAGCTGGCAGTGAGACAGCTATAAAATAAAACAAATGTTTTTGTCAGATCAGAATTACTTGGCTGACATAACTGTACTGTATCATAACTGTACTATCTGTTGTCTGTGTCAAGGTGAAGGAGTTGTACTTTACTATATTACATCTGTACGTACCATCACTCTATTAGTTTACAGAAGCACTGTCGCCTCTTGACTGTGTTGGAGCTGGACAATACAATGCTATGACCGTTCTGTGCTGTACCTGTATGGATCCCGTATTGTACCAGCATTGTGTACTGTATCTACGTTCCGTTTTTCATAGTGTACGTGAATTAGTCCCGCTCTGTACCTGAATTTACCTCTGTACCGTAATCTATATCACGTGTTTTCTCAATATGTCGAGAAGGTATCATGGATTAATCATATCACCACATCGTTAATCAATTTCGGCATCAATTGCGGATAAAGATAACTTTAACTCACACAAACATTTGATATCATCAATATACAAAAAAGAAAGAAAAAAATGTGTATAGTCCACAGGAATTAAATGGTCGAAAGTAAAAGGCTAAAAAGACGACGACAAAATGGAAAAAAAAGAAAAAAATCAGGGCATAAATTCCATAAAGGAAAATACGTTTTTTATAGCCACTGAACACTGGACACCCCCCCCCCCCATCCCTGATGCTATAAACACACAGACGACACATCCCATGGGGGGGGGGAGAGAAGAGATGATAAGCGTCCCTCCCTCAGATGGTTTTCAATAATGAGATGGAAATGAATGAAGGTTCTTAATTCTCTCGGTGAATGAAGGTCTTTCATTCCTTATGAAGCAGGTAACCTTATTAAGACATGGCCCGCCCCCCTCTGGCATAACAGCGCCCTCTGTGGAGTTAACCTCTCTCTCTCTCTCTCTCTCTCTCTCTCTCTCTCTCTCTCTCTCTCTCTCTCTCTCTCTCTCGGTTTCCTTTCCATACCTTACTCTCTCTCCTCCTGTTCCATCGTTTGCCCAGCCACCCTCCCTCCCTCCTGCCCCACACCACACCGCCCGAACCTCCCCCCCCCCCAGCCCCCCATCACAACACGACAGGTATAAATCAATACACGGCAGCTCTCCTGTTCTCTCTCTCTCTCTCTCTCTCTCTCTCTCTCTCTCTCTCTCTCTCTCTCTCTCTCTCTCTCTCACAGGGTCACATTAATTCCTTTCCTGTTACTCAATCTTCACCAACACTTCCATTCTGTGTTGCAGTTTACCCCTCTAACACGGGTTAACATCGCCGTTCAGTTCTAAGTAAAAACTAACACTATGTTTGGTAAAGATGGTCATATGTTAACATTAACATGCATCAGCTGACGCTGTGCTTGGCAAAGAGAATTATATGTTAACATTAACAATGGTCATAAAAACTAACACTATGTTTGGTAAAGATGGTCATATGTTAACATGCATCAGCTGACGCTGTGCTTGGCAAAGAGAATTATATGTTAACATTAACATTAACAATCGGCCGGGTCGTAGCTGTCACAAGACGCGTGGCATTGCACCTTCTTGACTGACATGTCCTGCCCACTACGTCACCAAACTCCAACACTATACAGAAGGCTACGACCATTGGCAGCCACACACATGCTTCACAAAACATTCCATACATAAACAATGTTAATACTTAAGTCATCCCTAACCCCCCCCCACATAAACAATGTTAATACTTAAGTCATATCCCTAACCCCACTCCCACCCACCCAGATACAATAAGCGGTGTTGATCTCTATCATCAGAGACGTTAGTTCCATTTTTCCATACACAAAATCAAGAACTAGAGTCATTTCTAATTTCACTACTCGCTCGTTTACATACACGACACTGTTGTGATCATTCATTGAGACATACACCCCCACGTGCAGGGGTCTCCGTGGTGCAGTGGTCAGCGTTGCTGGTCATGGGTCACCACGGTCGGGCCCGCATGGGCTCTCGAATCCTGGGGGCGGCAGTCGGCCCACACCCAACCCAGGGCGTTGAAACTCCAACCCCCGGGGGCTGGGTCGGTAAATGGGGAGCTGGCTTAGGCTTGAGAGAGAGAGAGAGAGAGAGAGAGAGAGAGAGAGAGAGAGAGAGAGAGAGAGAGAGAGAGAGAGAGAGAGAGAGAGAGAGAATGTATGTGCGTGTGTGTGTGTGTGTGTGTGTGTGTGTGTAGGAGTGAAGACATGGCACATATAAACAAGGTTAAAAGACGGGACAACACGAATGTAAATTATAAACAGTATTCACAAACTCAGACACACACACACACACACACACACACACACACATATATATATATATATATATATATATATATATATATACACAGTGCTCCTCCTTTCCCCGAGAGGTGGCTGAGCATGTGATACACCAGGGGGTCAACACTACAGAGTTGAGGAGTATTTTCTCTGACAACAAACCCAGAGATCATCCCCCAGCCCCAGCCTCCCCTGATCCTACAGGAACTCCTTGCCATCCCGGATGCCGCCGCTCCTCCACCTCCCCACCACAGCGGCTGGCCACCGCGAGAGGCTTTGATGGGTGGATGATGTGGCGAGCGGGGCTCGGGTCTGCACGGAAAGGGCCCACCCTCGCTCCCCCTTTTCCTCTCCTGGTTCGAGAGATGGCGCTCCTCGTTGCAGGGCCATAATACAGGAGGAAGGGTTCAACGGGAGGGAGGCGGGAGGGGCTGAGCGGGAGAGAGAGAGAGAGAGAGAGAGAGAGAGAGAGAGAGAGAGAGAGAGAGAGTCACAGATGATACAAAACACCTCCTACACCCATACCTAAGAGGAGGAGCAGAAGCCCTGAAGGTATCGGCAGAGACTTGAAGACCTGGATGATAGGCACAACATGCCACATGTGGACAGCAGCACCACCCTGAAACACCCTTAGTTCCCTGGAAGCCACACAACACTCAGGCACACTCCAGCAAGCCAGCCATGTAGACAATGAACATTTTTCTTTAAGCGTAGTTTATATACATATATAAACTAAAGATACATGACTAATACATGAGTATCTTCCCTTAGTCTGTCGAGGGATAGGCACCAAAATCACGTTAGCCAATATAACCCACCCCCAACCCACCCCAACATACATAAGAGAGCTCACACCTTATACCTGGACACACGTCTGACCTCTCTTCCATCCCACGCCATCCCTTCTTCTCCTGTCCCACCTCCATATCAAAAGCCCAACCCACACAATTACCCTACAGACTCGACCTACGTCACACACACTCACACACACACACACATTTGTGAACAACATCCTGTTATCCCGCTCGCCCACGAGTCCCTTCAAACCATCCCTTGTCCCGCGTGAGTCCCACGTGTTGTCAGGGTTTACAACTTCCTAGGAAAGGCGATAAGGATGGCCCTTACAAACCCTGTACGTATCTACAAGCAAGGGAGCGCGGTGGACGGACACGAGAAAGGACGGTCTGTTTCTTCTGCTTGAGTGTGTCTATGGTTGCAAGGGCACGAAGGCACTCGCTATAATAGTCCCGTCTATTTATACCCTCCCACACACACACACACACACACACACAGGGTGAGGTACACGCACTGACAGCAGCAGCAGCATGACACATCTGCTGTGATGGAGAGGGGGGAAAAGGTATTCCCAGCGCCGCCCACCGTCATCTATATATATACATGCGAGCTGGTGGGATTGCCTTGACTCCCACGCCAAACAATATTACCTCTGCATCCTAAACAAGCGCCACAGTGGCTACGTGTTCGACGGCCCGTAACCTCACTCCTCTCGCGTCTATTACATTATCCGGATTTTAGCATTCGATTTTACGCCAGGGCCTGCTACGTTCCGTCCGATGGACACGTGCCTAGCAACCCCCATTCTTTCTTGTCTTTTAACATTATCCGGATTTTATCTTTCACAAAAGATGTCACTTAATTCTTCCTGCACTAAAAATTAGTTTCTTCATATATATATATATATATATATATATATATATATATATATATATATATATATATATATATACAGAAGAGAAATTAATTGCTGACGTCTAAGTCACTGGTTTATAACTTGGGTTTAATTAACCCCAGGGTGAGATTTGAACCCCAGTAATACCAGGATAGTTTTAGACACGACCGACCTGACATATTAAATAGTGACCCCGCGCTGAACTAGACGCTTACACAAACTTGAAGGTCTTCTGGGCTGGCTGTGTGTGTGTGTGTGTGTGTGTGTGTGTGTGTGTGTGTGTGTGTGTGTGCTGGCTGTTCCCTTTCGTTTACATTCCCATTCAATTGAACTACATAACCCCTGGACGCCTTTCATGGGTCTGCTGCAGCTTCCAGGATGCACTCCAATCAGAAGCAGGGATATGCTGGACTCTTGATTGAGAATCTCCTTGACGAGTACACATTCCCCCCATCCACTGACGTTGATGCATAATGTGACCCTCTCACACGCGGTGTACCCTCAAGCACAACTACAACCCCGTCCTGGCACTACAACACACACACCCCCAGCACTACAAAATACGGCAACGCAACTTCCCTGGCACGTGACCTGAGCTACAGGCAGTCCAAGACCTCTCCTCTGTAGTGAGGAGGAGGAGGAGGAGGAGGAGGAGGAGGAGGAGGTTCCTGGTACTCTCTCCCTCACGGACAATGAGGGGTAGCCTTGGCCCTGACGGGCGCAGAAGGGGTGGAGGCGATCCTACCAGTGGACGGGAGTTGTGAGAATCATCCACAAATCTACGGGTTACATGACCCTGCAATAATGATGACGATACAGTCTGGGCTTATCGCTGTTATCAGCCAAGATAAGCGAAAAGAAAAGAAAAAAAACCAGGCCAGAGTACAGATGTGGGCCTGAAATATCACCAAAGAGATATTTCGGACGACACCGAAGACATCAAGGTGGTTAAAGAAGATGGGAATAGGTTAGCCTCTCCCGGACCTGAGCGAGTGTATACACACACAGCAGCAGACCCCTTGCCAGGTGTGGTAGGCAATGACTCGAAGTCAATAACAAGAGCCGGTTTCCCCCCCTCCGTCGCTCCCCGCCAGCCACAACAGACACACTCTATATTCACTTCTGGTCGGGACGTGTTTCCATTACCAAACCTCCCCGGACGATGGAAAACCATCAGCCCCCTCCCTCCCTCTCCCCCTTTAAAGCTGACGTAATGAAACCACAAGCAAAGGCAAGAAGACACCCCCACCCCCTCCTCCTTCCTTCCTCCCGCCACAAGCAACTGCAAGCCCTTACCTGGGGCCTTGCCACGCACCCCTTTAAGATGGCACAAGTAATACTGATGAACACACCTTTATAATCAATCCCCACCACCGCCAACCTCCCTTAACCCGACCCTACACCAAGGGCGGCACAACTGGTTCCAGGCAGCTTCAGCTGCAAGAAACCTGCCCCTCTCCACACACACACACACACACACACACACACCTTACCTTCCTGCCCATACAGACTCGTGCAGCACTCAGGAAGCAAGCTACGTCCACCGGTCGGGACCACAGGTCATAAGACGTTGTGATGTGTTTGTGCGTCTGTGACAGAGTGTGACTCGTGTTGGTCTGGGGAGTGTAGTTTGTGATGTGTGTATGTCTGGTGGGAGAGAGTTGGTCTGGGGAGTGTAGTTTGTGATGTGTGTATGTCTGGTGGGAGAGAGTTGGTCTGGGGAGTGTAGTTTGTGATGTGTGTATGTCTGCTGGGAGAGAGTTGGTCTGGGGAGTGTAGTTCCTGATGTGTGTATGTCTGGTGGGAGAGAGTTGGTCTGGGGAGTGTAGTTTGTGATGTGTGTATGTCTGGTGGGAGAGAGTCTAAGAGAGAGTTGGGAGGTCAATTTTACAGAGCCTGTCAAGCTACTGATGTGTATGATTTGGTGCTACCGGACTCCCACTATTTGCGATTACAGTACCAGCGAGAAGTCGCCTTTATCGAGGCTACACCATCACCAGTTGAGAGAATACAGGTTTCACCAAACTCACTTCAAAGGAATCCAACCACTCCCTGCTACTGACTGTTGCGCAGCCTTGGAGCTGCACGCAGGAGTTCCCGGCCAAAGGGTCTTGGGAAGGTAAGGGCACGACCCTTTCAGAGAGCAATCATGAGGTCAACCACAGCACACAAGCATTCATGTGAAACATCAGATCACATAAGACGAGAAACAGTTCGTGAAAGATCACATAAGACGAGAAACAGTTCGTGAAAGATCACATACGACGGGAAATAGTTCGTGAAAGATCACATAAGACGAGAAACAGTTCGTGAAAGATCACATAAGACGGGAAACAGTTCGTGAAAGATCACATAAGACAGGAAACAGTTCGTGAAAGATCACATAAGACGAGAAACAGTTCGTTAAAGATCACATAAGACGAGAAACAGTTCGTTAAAGATCACATAAGACGAGAAACAGTTCGTGAAAGATCACATAAGACGAGAAACATTCGTGAAAGATCACATAAGACGAGAAACATTCGTGAAAGATCACATAAGACGAGAAACATTCGTGAAAGATCACATAAGACGAGAAACATTCGTTAAAGATCACATAAGACGAGAAACATTCGTTAAAGATCACATAAGACGAGAAACATTCGTTAAAGATCACATAAGACGAGAAACAGTTCGTGAAAGAACCATTTGTAAATACAAGACTTTCTCACCCACACTCGCCCTAACTCTGCTGCGCAACGAAGCTGTAAACCTCGGCGATTCAGGTCATTATACCACAACACAAAACACGAAAAAGCAACCATAAAGGACATCAAGGCGTCGGCCAAGCTGATGTCACTGACGACCCGCTATCAAATGTGGACTGCAGGTAAAAGCATCCAGAGAAAAGGTATTCAACCAACGGGAGGTCATAAGTGTTCAGCTTCTTTTGTGATGTGGGGAGCTGAGAGAGCGGCCAGGAAACACGGGCGACAACACAATGCTATGGCGGGTAAGTATGTAAGTAGAGGGGGTTTTTGTAGTTCTGGGCGACCTGCTGCGGGGTTAAGTGAGATTATGAGGTGAAGTGGGATGATGTAGCCAGGGTTGGAGAGCTGAGTATGACTCGTTCCGTGGCGCTGGTGAGGGAGATGTGAAGTAATGAGGCGGGCATTTCAAGGGAGATTAATGACGTATCTCTTGGATCTTCTACAGAAGGGAGGAGGCGATTGCTAAAGTTTTCTGCTTTGTGCTGCAGGAGGCGAGGCGGTGTCCCAAGGGAATCCTGTAAGAGGGACAGAAGCGAGAGTCTTAACTTGGGGGCTGCTGCAGAAGAGGTTCGTGGGTGTCTGACCTCCTTCACCCATGCACGGGTAACAAAGAGCTAAGTCAGGTCGACCACACCGACAGTGTTAATGGTACGGGCGTGACCATGAAGTTCACTGTCGTGGACCCATGAAGGGAACATACGATACCGCTGATTGGCGGGAGTCATATGCAGGTGAATGATGATTGGCGGGAGTCATATGCAGGTGAATGATGATTGGCGGTTTATACGTGGGTGACTGTTGATTGGCGGAGGTTATACGCGGGTGACTGTTGACTGGCGGGGGTCATACGCAGGTGAGCCACAGTGTGCAGGTCTTACCCCTCTACATGCGAAGGTACCTGACCTGTTACCCTGACCGCCACGTGAGGTTAGTGTCGGGTGCTGGACGAGGTGAGTACAGGGAGGAACCGGGCCTCTGGCAACGGCCTCTTGAGAGGGGAATCGAACACAGCGTCAGCCCGCCGCTGTCGGGGAGCGTACGCAGGGAGACCGTGGACTGACGCTGGGAGGTGTAGGTGGACTCTGAGAGAGAGAGAGAGAGAGAGAGAGAGAGAGAGAGAGAGAGAGAGAGAGAGAGAGAGAGAGAGAGAGAGAGAGAGAGAAATATTCAATACATCGAGACTGCATTATACCCTCCACACAAGTAGCCGGACAGCCAAATGTAACTCACAAAAGGTAATAATTATCACTTTCGTTTCCGGTGTCACCATGATTTGACCGCCACGACCCGTTTTCTCCTCCCGTATTTAACGAAACGAACCAATCACCAGTTTAACCAGAGCTTCTCAGATAACCTACCCAAAGCAGGTTTTAAGGGAAGATTTAAAAAGAAATACTAGTTAGTCTTAAAAACTCTTTTTTGTTTCATACATTCAATTGAAATTGTACTTAAGGGAAACATACAGCCAAAACAACACAGAGCAGCAAGTCCCTCCCTCAAACAGTGATTTTCTGGGGTGACACTAGAAAACGGTGCTTTTCTGGGGTTATCTTAGAAAACGGTGATTTTCTGGGGTTATACTAGAAAACGGCGATCTTTTGGGGTGGTACTAGAAAACGGTGATTTTCTGGGGTGACACTAGAAGACGGTGAGTTTTCTGGGGTGACGCTAGAAAACGGTGATTTTCAGGGGTGACACAAGAAAAGATCAATCTGAAGTCTTGTGCGCCTAGTCTACAAGATCGGCCTCAATAATGCTCGTTCTATCTATCTACCTATCTAAATATATATATATATATATATATATATATATATATATATATATATATATATATATACATCCTGGCCTGAGCCAGGTACTTATTTTCTCGACAAACCCCTACCCACCTACCGATTGATGAACATCTGTGTTGACTGTGGACCCTTTGCAACCTGGATTCGAATCTATCTTTCGTGGTCTACCATTTATTGTTTAATCTGGATAAGTTACATCAAAAAGAACCTGAACAATACACCCTATACAAAATCTGACACGTTTCCCAAAGATTTCCGTGACTATGGTGATCATAATAGAAGACCTCCACTGCCACTATACATATGAGCAAGCAACGTCCTTTCCTTCCCCATCCTCACAGTGACGAGTACGTGAAGCTGAATCTGTCTCGTAGTTTATATAACACGTCAGACGTATATAAACAATCATCATATACCATCACCTTAATCCTGAGAGTAATGTATATACATATACACCAGATCTGAAGCACCCCTCCCCTACCCCAACTCCCGGGAAGCCGCCCTTCTCTGTCTACCTACCAAACCCCCAGCAAACTTCCGCAGCGCCTCCTCCACCAGGGAGGGGGTCACTAACTACGGCAGAAGGTGTAAGGAAGGTAGCTACTCACTGTCAAAGGGCTTGTCCGCCTGTTTGTCCCGCGGCATGACGAGGGGGTTGGAGGAGTTGGACTTGGTGGGTCGTGTCTGGGCCGTCGAGTCGTGGGAGCTGATGTTAGGCGAGCTGGTGTCCCTCTTGATGTTGATGAAGTTGAAGGGGTCCTTGCTGGGGTCGCGCGCCGGTTCCCTCTTGCCCTCCGAGGAGGGATCTCTGTTCCGGCTGCCGCGTCCGCTGCCCACGGAGTCCTTGTGAAGGGCTGTTGTGGAGGGCGTCAGGGAGCCCCCTCCACCGCCGGGTTGCGTGGCGTCGGGCGGCTGCGGGGCGGGTGCGACGGTGGTCGTCGCAGGCGACTGCTTTTGCGACGGGGAAGAGGCGCCGTTGATGGGGCGGAAGACGGTGCCCACCACCTCGGAGGTGGTCGACGCGCCCTTCTTGCCTGCAAGCACAAGACAACACAAAATTAAGGATCAGAGTTCCAGTAATAAATAATTTATGGACCATCAAGATAATAAACACATAACTACGCACACAGAGGCCGGTCGTAAAAATATACTGGGCCCTTCGAGTCCACCCGCTCATATAAGGCCCTTTATATGCATATACACACAAAGATATATAAATCTGTTTACACTGCG
This sequence comes from Panulirus ornatus, assembly GCF_036320965.1. Taxonomy (NCBI): domain Eukaryota; kingdom Metazoa; phylum Arthropoda; class Malacostraca; order Decapoda; family Palinuridae; genus Panulirus; species Panulirus ornatus. The sequence goes on from NC_092282.1 coordinate 24,655,424, forward strand.
AATTCCTCAACATAATTTACAATGGGATAAACAGGCCCCAGTCAGGATGTGTCGGGCCATGAACGGGAGGGCATGTGCCATCTTCCCCGGTCCGTGGGAGGGAGAGAGAGAGAGAGAGAGAGAGAGAGAGAGAGAGAGAGAGAGAGAGAGAGAGAGAGAGAGAGACCATGAAGGCGCATGGAAGATTACTATACACACACACACACACACACACACACACACACACACACACACACACACACACTGCTATATCCACGCCACGTTTCACGTCAACCCGACTTGATGAGCTTTCAAGGAACTTGAGGAGGGGGACCGACCGTGACCCAGCACGGGCTAGCCGAGGGTCGCACCCGTATGGGTTCGAGTCTTGGGCGCGGGAGTCCGTCCACATCCGGCCCAGGTGTTCATCCTCCCTTCGGGGCTGGTCGAGTCATTAGTATAAGAGCGGTGAAGGAACAGTATATACCAAAGTTATGAGGTTGTGAGTGTGGAGAGTTATGGAGAAGTTCAAAACTTTTGTATGATCACAGAGAACGTTCAAGAGATGGGGGGCCCCATGAGTGCAAAAAAAAAAAAAAATGGTAATTACAAAGAGGTAATCACAAGAAAGTAATTACGTAAGGGTAATTACAAAAAGGTAACTACAAGAAAATAATTACAAAAAGTAATTACTTAAAGGTAATTACAAATAAGTGATTACATTACGGTAATTACATACATTTATATTTTCATTAATTGTTTAATTCCAGGACCCCCTCCCCCCCTTTACGGTGCTCCTGCCGCTTCAAGGCTGCACTACAATCTGTAGCAGCGAACTGGCGGACTCCTTCGAAGTGTAAAGTTCCTCGATGAACCACGCAGAAGGTACCTTTTCACTCGCGATGCAACCTCATGCAGGAGGAGTCCGGTAACGCCATTCATGTATATATACCAACCATACTGAAGTATCACTGTATCGACCACGCCCGAGGATGAACAGCTGGGTTGTGTGCGGGCCGACAACCCAGCTCAGGATTCGAAGATGAACAGCTGGGTTGTGTGCGGGCCGACAACCCATCTCAGGATTCGAAGATGAACAGCTGGGTTGTCTGCGGGACGAAAACCCAGCTCAGGATTCGAACCCGGACTAATTATTTCAATTTCCATTTCATGAGAAAGACATGATCTGTGAGTGTTTAATATCCTCCTCACGGCTATAAATAATATAGCGAATCCCATCGCGAGAAAATAAAGCACTTTATATATCCTCCTATAAATATAGCGCTCTATATACCTCCTGCTATACACTATAGATATATATAGCGTTCTATATACATCCGGCTATAAATATAACGTTCTATATACATCCGACTATAAATGGAAATGGGACGGAAACAGGTACCTGCATATCAGGGTGTGTGTGTGTGTGTGTGTGTGTGTGTGTGTGTGTGTGTGTGTGTGTGAGGCTGGGGCGCCGTGTTGCTATTTTTGATGTGTCCAGACCAGCCACAGGTGGATAGACCAGCGCCAGGGGGCTAGACCAGCTCCAGGTGGCTAGACCAGCGCCAGGTGGTTAGACCAGCGTCAGGTGGCTCGACAGGCGCCAGGTGGCTAGACCAGCGTCAGGTGGCTAGACCAGCGTCAGGTGGCTAGACCAGCGCCAGGTGGCTAGACCAGCGCCAGGTGGTTAGACCAGCGTCAGGTGGCTCGACAGGCGCCAGGTGGCTAGAACAGCGTCAGGTGGCTCGACCAGCGTCAGGTGGCTCGACCGGCGCCAGGTGGCTAGACCAGCGCCAGGTGGCTAGACCAGCGCCAGGTGGCTAGACCAGCGCTGGGGCACCGATCCACACACCTGCACAATAATAGTCTGAGACCCGAGACTGGAAGACATGTAGCAAACACACACACACACACACACACACACACACACACACACACACATATGGGGAGGCGCTTCCGACCCCTGCTGGGTACGGTGGGTCACAAGGCAATGGCACCCAGGGGAGGGAGAGGGTTATCGATCCCCAGACATCCATCCACTTACGACGTTCGAATCCCTCTGGCCACAAAGTAGAGAGAGAGAGAGAGAGAGAGAGAGAGAGAGAGAGAGAGAGAGAGAGAGAGAGAGAGAGAGAGAGAGAGAGAGAGAGAGAGAGAGAGAGAGAGAGAAGGAGCCACAAGCTTCCCCTACTACCTGTGGATTGATCTGGCTGGGGTTGGCGCCCCCCCCCCCCCACCAACCCACCCACCCGCCCAGGCACAGAGTGCCAGCCAGGCTCCCCTACAACACCGGACCAAGACACACACACACACACACACACACACACACACACACACACACACACACACACACCTGGTGTTTCTCCAGCCACGACCTGGACCCTGGCCTTGACCGTGACCTGGGCCATGGCCTGGACCGTGACCTGGACAGTGGTCTGCAACGTGACCTGAAGTGACCTGGACCCTGGCCTTGACCGTGGCCTGGGCCATGACCTGGACCGTGGTCTGGACCGTGACCTGAACTGTGACCTGGAACGTGGTCTGGACCGTGACCTGGGCCATGACCTGGACCACGACCACGATAACAAGGGCGGCAGCAGCACCAGGTGACCACGTCGTACCGACGCTGTGCGTTCTCGTTCATGCTAAAGCTTCGCCAGGCCCTTAGCCTGTCGTGGGCCCTTGTCTCCAGACGGCCCCTCCATCCTTAGCCTCCAACGGGCCCTTGTCTCCAGACGGCCCCTCTCCTCCTCCTTGACCCACTACACAGTGAGGTCCACGTAATCAGAGCGGACTACACTCAAGTAACCCCCTCAACCCGAGCCCCCATGCTACAGGTATACACAGACAGAGGCGCCCCTCACCCTGGGCTCAGTGTGGGCTGTGGGAGGCGGCCAGACGCACAGATATACACACACACACCACACGACGGCAGCATTTATTTTCAATGCTCCATGAAGCACCTGCCAGCGAGTCTTCCAGGAAGATCCTTAAAGTGTAACAATCACACACACGTGTGTTCGCTGAACGTGTTAATGTGTAACAAACACACAAATGTCGTGTGTTTGCTGAACGTGTTAATGTGTAACAAACACACAAATGTCGTGTGTTCGCTGAACGTATTAATGTGTAACGAACACACACATGTGTGTTCGCTGAACGTGTTAATGTATAACAAGCACACACATCGTGTGCTCGTTAAACACGTTGTATATGATAGGGTTCGTCCAAGTTCCCTGTACTGTAAAAAGCGGCTAACATTCTCTATCTCGCCTGCTCTGTTCCTCAAATGTTTCATTAACGGATCTAAAAAAAAAAAAAAAATGGTATAAGGAAACATTTCCTTGGTGTTGTGTGTACAGTTTGCGCCCAGGCCCGACCTACGGCCACTGATGGTGACGTATCGAATGACGTCACGTCACGTGACACAACTACACAATATGGCAGCCTCCACAGAACTAATGCAAAAATGACACCAAGATATATATATATATATATATATATATATATATATATATATATATATATATATATATATATATATATATATATGACGCAACTACCTGTGGGTACCCAACTGTTCTCTTTGGGCGAAAGTTAAGACTGAAAACGGGAAGTTAGTCTCGGGCAACGGAAAGATAAAACACATTAGCATACACACACACACACACACAAACACACGCACCTCGACGCACATACGCAATTATACGCACAAACACATTTTTCAGGACAAAGGCTCCGATCATGGACATATGGCCCTTGTGGTGGCCAGACGGTGAGGAAAATTGACAAAATGAAAGAGAAAGGACGAGGAAAAAAGTGTTTGAAAAAAGGAATGAAAAAAAAAATGATTATACACAAGGATGGCATACAAAATATTTCAGTTTCAAATGATCAAAATATGTGTTAACAGAAAAAAAAAAAAATATATGAGGATGTGACGAAGAGTTATATAACAAACGAAGAATAGTCTGAGTGTAAACATAAAAGTCGACATTGAACATGGTGACACATCTTACAGCAGTAACATGGAGACGGTCATCAGCTGGTCGGGAATCAGTCACCTACCATGGTGTAGTCTCGTCAGGCTTAGTAAACAAACGTGGACCCAACACTTACGAGACATTATGACCATCTGAAGGAAAACACTGATTCCTGATGACAGAATTGAGAACATGGATGTATACGTGATGGAAAGATAACACAAGAACTGATGGTCTATGACCAGGTTATCTGCTGGAGGACAGTACATGGGAAGGACAGATAACACAAGACCTGATGGTCTATGACCAGGTTACCTGCTGGAGGACAGTACATGGGAAGGACAGGTAACACAAGACCTGATGGTCTATGACCAGGTTATCTGCTGGAGAACAGTACATGGGAAGGACAGATAACACAAGACCTGATGGTCTATGACCAGGTTATCTGCTGGAGGACAGTACATGGGAAGGACAGATAACACAAGACCTGATGGTCTATGACCAGGTTATCTGCTGGAGGACAGTACATATGAAGGTGCAGAGTAGTGGAGTATGGTGTAGTGCAGTGTAGTGTAGTGCAATGTAGTGTAGTGTAGTGTAGTGTAGTGTGGTGTGCTGTGGTGTGCTGCGGAGTGGTGATTTGTGGTGTGGTGTGGTGAGTTGTGGTATGGTGTGGTGTGGTGTGGTGTAGTGTAGTGTAGTGTAGTGTAGTGTGGTGTGGTGTGGTGTGGTGTGGTGTGGTGTGCTGTGATGTGGTGTGGTGTGGTGAGTTACAGTGTGGTGTGGTGAGTTGCACTGTGGTGTGGTGTGGTGAGTTGCAGTGTTGTGTGGTGTGGTGAGTTGCAGTGTGGTGTGGTGTGGTGGTAGGGCGCATGTGACCAGAGGGAGAGATGCAATAAGCCAGGAGTAATCACTCATCGACGAGGTAATTGACATCATCTACCGCTGTTTGATCTTTGCCTCACCTCCCTCCCTCCTCCTCCTCCTCCTCCCTCTCCCTCCCACTAGCCCCTTAGTCTGTGTCAATATCAGCGTCGGAGACGAACCCGCGTCCGAAGGTTGCGGAGGAGAGGGTTGCACGCCAGGTCGCACCCACTTCCTCCGTCCACTAATGTCCTGGCAAGCAATTCCTCTCCCCACGTCCGCTGTACCTCCGTCACTTGGCTATCCACCCCCACCCCAACGCCTCTCTCTCTCTCTCTCTCTGTTACAACCGCATTCCAGATTCTTGGTCACATTATTTATTCACAACATGAGAAAAAGACCAACTATAAATCATATGTATATCATTATTATTATCATACTTTGTCGCTGTCTCCCGCGTTGGCGAGGTAAGGCAAGGAAACAGACGAAAGAATGGCCCAGCCCACCCACATACACATGTATATACATAAACGCCCACACACGCACATATACATACCTATACATACATATACATACACAGACATATACATATATACATATATGTACATATTCATACATGCTGCCTTCATCCATTCTCGCCGCCACCCCGTCACACATGAAATGGCACCCCCCTCCCACCTCCCCCCGCGTACATGCGAGGTAGCGCGAGGAAAAGACAACAAAGGCCACATTCGTTCACACTCAGTCTCTAGCTGTCATGTGTAATGGACCAAAACCACAGCTCCCTTTCCACATCCAGGCCCTACAAAACCTTCCATGGTATACCCGAGACGCTTCACATGCCCTGGTTCAATCCACTAATAGCACGTTGACCCCGGTATACCACATCGTTCCAATTCACTCTATTCCTCGCACGCCTTTCACCTTCCTGTATTTTCAGGCCCCGATCGCTTAAAATCTTTTTCACTCCATCTTTCCACCTCCAAATTGGTCTCCCACTTCTCGTTCCCTCCACCTCCGACACATATATCCTCTTTGTCAATCTAGCCTCACTCATTCTCTCCATGTGACCAAACCATTTCAATACACCCTCTTCTGCTCTCTCAACCACACTCTTTCGATTACCACACATCTCTCTTACTCTTTTATTACTTACTCGATCAAACCACCTCACGCCACATATTGTCCTCAAACATCTCATTTCCAACACATCCACCCTCCTCCGCACAACCCTATCTATCGCCCATGCCTCACAACCATATAACATTGTTGGAACCACTATTCCTTTAAACATACCCATTTTAGCTCTCCGAGATAACGTTCTCGCCTTCCACACATTCCTCAACGCTCCAAGAACCTTCGCCCCCTTCCCCACCCTGTGACTCACTTCCGCTTTCATGGTTCCATCCGCTGCCAAATCCACTCCCAGATATCTGAAACACTTCACTTCCTCTAATTTTTCTCCATTCAAACTTACCTCCCAATTGACTTGACCCTCAAACCTACTGTACCGTAATAACCTTGATCTTATTCACATTCACTTTCAGCTTTCTTCTTTCACACACTTTACCAAACTCAGTCACCAGCTTCTGCAGTTTCTCACCCGAATCAGCCATTCGAACGGCTAATAAGTCAAGCAAAGAGCCAGTAAGCCAAACGAACCGCTAATAACCCAAGCGAACCGCCAATAATCCAGGCGAACCGCCAATAATCCAGGTGAACCGCCAATAACCCAGGCGAACCGCTAATAATCCAAGCAACCCGCCAATAATCCAAGCGAACCGCCAATGATCCAGGCGAACCGCCAATAATCCAGGCGAACCGCCAATAATCCAGGCGAACCGAGAAAAACCCAGGCGAACCGCCAATAATCCAGGCGAACCGCCAATAATCCAGGTGAACCGAGAATAACCCAGGCGAATTGCCAATAGGCCCGGGGAAACAGAGTCGTGAAGCAATTAGGAAAGGTGACCTGAGGGTGACGCCCACAGAGAGAGAGAGAGAGAGAGAGAGAGAGAGAGAGAGAGAGAGAGAGAGAGAGAGAGAGAGAGAGAGAGAGAGAGACGGGAACCCATACCCCCCACTGTAAACCACTGCTTTACGCACGTCTTATTAACTGGTACTTTACGACACACACACACACACCCATCCACACCCACACGCGCGCACGCACGCACGCCTCATTACGACCCTAACAGCCCAATCATCATCGAGATATCAAGGGCCCCCCACCCCCCTCCCCTCCCCCAGCGGGCTGTGTGTAGCGACACCGAAGTATTTAAGGTTCATCATTGCTGGGGCGCGCGCGCGCGAGGGAAGGACTTGAGAGCCGTCCTGCACGAGGCAATAACCGTGGGACGTGATTCTGGAGTCTCTTTGTCTTCCTATGTATGTATGTATCTTTATCCGCTTCTCTCTCTCTCTCTCTCTCTCTCTCTCTCTCTCTCTGTATGTGTGTGTGTGTGTGTGTGTGTGTGTGTGTGTGTGTGTGTGTGTGTGTGTATGTGTGTGCGCGCGCTGTAACACACTGATACACACAAGCATACACGCTCATATACACAATGCCAGACAAATATGAGTAGGGTGTAGGTAACTACTCCCTTCCCCCCCCCCCCCCACACACACACACACACACACGCGTCCGTCAATCCACACCAGTTACTCGAGAAGTAACTGGTTACAAAATGTAATCTCTACGATTACCTTCTAAGGTCGAGTGTACCTGGGGCTGTACATTATGTCAGGCAAATATAACCTGGCTGGCGGGAAGTGAGGTGCCAAAAGAAGGACAAGAATGCCATTAGTGGCACAAGTTCTGAGGTTGCTTGACACACACACACACACACACTGTGTATATCTGTCTACAACACCTGCAATGCAAACTTGCCTCTCATCTGCTCCAACTTGGCCTCCCACGGCCGACCTACCTACACTCCTTCAACACGAAGGTACGACCCTTGAACACGACGGTACGACCCTTGAGCACGACGGTGCGACCCTTGAACACGACGGTACGATCCTTGAACACGACGGTACGACCCTTGAGCACGACGGTACGACCCTTGAACACGACGTTGCGACCCTTGAGCACGGCGGTACAACCCTTGAGCACGCCGGTACGACCCTCGAAGACGAAATCAAGACCCTTCAGTATGATGGCCTGGCATTTGACCTGCCCCTTTTAGGGACACCTTTAAGGTCAACCCACACCCTGGTGTCGCATCGCCGCGCTAAAGGGTCGCATCAGTGAGGGGTATGTCGCCGTCGTGCTCAGGGTTCGTATCCCATCGCGATCAAGAGGTCAGGAAGAAAACGCTGTCAGAATACACAACTAGGCCTTAACCTACACCCACACACACACGCACACACACACACACACACACACTGATCATCCCGGTATGCCCATCCCTGAGACCGCTCAGCCCCCACGTGAGCCGATCCTACAAAAGGTTATATATAAGACAGTAAACAGGTTACGCCACCCCCACCTCACCTCACCAAACAAGGCACCAACTCCACTGCTACTAGTGGTATTATCCCCCCCCCCCCGCAGTGGGTTGCACTCGCAATGTGGACAGCTTCACACTTGACTGAAGACATGCGAGGCCAGCGTGCGCACTGTACCGTGCTGGAGAAAGCATACGGCATTCAATGGAATCTCGTCTTACAAGTATGTGTATAATGAAGTGATTATATATATATATATATATATATATATATATATATATATATATATATATATATATATATATATGGGGATGGGGGGGGAGAAGACTTCCCACGTATTCCCTGCGTGTCGTAGAAGGCGACTAAAAGGGGAGGGAGCGGAGGGGGCTGGAAATCCTCCCCCTCCTGAGTTCTACTTCTCCAAAAGAAGGAACAGAGAAGGGGGCTAAGTGAAGATGCTCCCTCGTAGGCTCAGTCCTCTGTCCTTGACTCCACCTCGCTAACGCGGGAAATGGCGAATATAAATGGGGGGAAGAAAGCAGGACATAATTGTCTGCAAGCAAATCGACCCCTCACTCTTGCCACGCCCCACGAAGCAACACTATTATGCAGTAGTCTACCACAAACAACCTCTGCCAGCGACGTGTATATATACAACCTCCCTGACTCATGTCTTCAGCCCCTGTGTACGCGTCCGACTCCGGGGTGACGACTGACATGTCCCACGTCCCATATTTCGAAGTCGTTTGCGACACACACGTCTCAGTCAAAACTGGAACTGTCGTGTAAACGATAATCACCAATAAATAATTTACAGGAGTAAAGAAACAAGCAAACGTTATAACTGGTTTTACGTAAAGAACATACGTAAAAAAACATTAAAACTGGTTTTACGTAAAAAAAACCCACATAACTGGTTTTACGTAGAAAAAAAACCATTATAACTGGTTTTACGTAAAAATATATTTACGACGGAGTTGGTCTTTCTTTGAATCAATAATCTAAATCAAAATCAAATAAACACATTCTCATGCTATATAATACATAACAGGGAGAGGAACTAGAAAGGCACTGAATGCTTCAACTGCTAACCCTATCCAAGGTTCCATCTCTGTCAATATTACTTAGGAATCCTTTTCTGATAACCTGGTCTCAAGGAACCACATCTTGTGTGACAAATACAGTCATTCACTCATACACTTAGTAACTGAGTTATACGATCCGTCATTCAATGGAGTGACACAGACTATAATCAAGTTATTCACTTTGTAATTACTGGAGTCTGTCTGGATCAGCTGGAAGGACACAAGCCTACCTTCATCCTCTCATTCACTGTTCAAAGGACAGGTTGAAAACAAAACAACACCCAAGTCATCATAAAAATAAATGCCAATCAAATCACGCTGAGAATTTACCTTGTAGTTGGCTCGTTTACATGTTCTTAACAGCCCATTATACTCCCTGTCCCAAGCGTGTCACTACTCAAATGGTCTAGCTACTACAGTCCACACTGATCGATGACATATTTTCATAATACACTGAACGAAACCACAACTTATAAATCTATAAAGAAACATCGCGACTCAAGCAGCCTCCGCCTCTATGTCCCCGTCTCTCTCATTTCTGCATAGACGTTTACCATTATCTTCCCGCCACAGGAGAGAGAGAGAGAGAGAGAGAGAGAGAGAGAGAGAGAGAGAGAGAGAGAGAGAGAGAGAGAGAGAGAGAGGAGAGAGAGAGAGAGAGAAGCCAATTGCACAGGCTGCTTGCCTCCTGGTCTTCAGGGATAAGACAATCCCATGCATGATAGCTGGGGGGCGGTGGGGTTCATCTGCTCCGCCTATCTGCTCCAGGATCATATGAAGAAATCATCAGCATACACGCAACTCCTTCACTTCCAGCAGCCAAACCCTCCCTGCCCGTCCACCACCACCACAAGCCCCCCTCCTCCTCTCCTCTCCCTCCCTCGCAACACGTCTCGCCTACGATCCACCTGTAACTTACAAGCCAGACAGGAGCCGCTCGTTGCCCGTCCGTCACAACACAATGTTGCGAGATTATCTCTGTTTGCCACTGCCTCAATTCCCCGCCGTTCCCAAGCCAAGTCATTCAGAGGCACCTCCCTATACACGGTCCGCCATCCACGCCTATCCCACACTTCTAAACACGCGGTCCTGCGTATCTGGTGGCAGCGCCGGGGGAACAATGGTGTGTGCAGTTCAAGAAAACCTTCCTCTCTCTCTCTCTCTCTCTCTCTCTCTCTCTCTCTCTCTCTCTCTCTCTCTCTCTCTCTCTCTCTCCCTCTCTCCTGCCCTGGCGTGGTCTGGATGACCCGCCTCGTCTATGCCCCAAAAAAGGGGACGACACTCGCACAGGCGACCCTATATATGGAAACCTTATTGGCATCCAACCGTACATAACAATTGGATCGTGTGCACATCACGTAACATTATGTAAGACTCACGTACGTACACACACATGCCCAAGCGTCGCACAACACGAGACCTAACACTACTGCCTTCGTCGCAAGGCCCAGTGATCAACGTTGGCGACACCGAACGTAAAGGATGGATTCCCTCCGACGGGACTTCGAGGTACCGATTTCACATCGGGCTGCGCGTGTGCAACTCTGCCCATATTCTCGGGAGTAATGGAATACTGGTGAAGAAATCGGGAGTAATGGAATACTGGTGAAGAAATCGGGAGTAATGGAATACTTCCCGATGGTTGAGACCGTCGTGAGGAGCACTTTCATGCCCCCTCCGCCCACCATTCAGAAGTGACACATGAAAATCAGCCATACCATCTCCCAGATGGCACCGGAGGCCAACTGGGATCCTCAGATGGTATCCGGCAGCAGGTTTTCTGCCAAGTGTCCTCACAGTGAGCCAGGGAGGTGGCCACAACAAGTGTGTCCCCAGGAGAGGAGGAGGAGGAGGATCCGCAGGCGTACTGCAGAGAGAGAGAGAGAGAGAGAGAGAGAGAGAGAGAGAGAGAGAGAGAGAGAGAGAGAGAGGAGTAGGTGCTTCAGGAGGCTGAGCATCGACCGTGACTGGAAACAATGGGGGGAGGGTGGGGGACTCGTGGCCTTGTGTAGTCCTGGTGATGAGGTGTCTGGTTCGTGGTTCCCGTGTTGGTGTGGTCTCTCGTGGTCCTTGATGGTGGTGGTGGTCTGGTTCGTGGTCCTGGTGGTGGTGGTGGTGGTGGTTGGTCGTGTGGTCCTTTGGTGTGGTGTGGTGGTTGTGGTTGGTGATGGTGTGGTGTGGTGGTCGCGTGGTGTGTGATGGTGGTGAGGTCTATGTGTGGTGTTCATAGTGGGTGTGCATGCACCGTCGGCCGGGAGTGTGGCTCACCTGGCCAAGTTTTTAGTGGAGGAGGTGGTGGATGTGGCGAGGTGCTGTCGTCACACGGTGTGACCACGTCAGGTCGCCCGCCGTCAGCAAGGTAAATCAATCCTTCGTAGGGCGATAGCGAGGAAGCCAATGTCGCAACAGACCCAATGGTCCGTTCCTCACGGACCTAATGATCTGTTGCTCTAGGAACGAATGGACTGTTCCTTAAGGATCAAGTGGTCTGTTACTTTAAAGGCCGATGGTCTGTTGTTCAGTGCCCACTTGTCTCTTCCCTCAGGAGCCACTGGTCTGTTCGTATTCCTACGTGAACCACCAGTTCGCAACTCCTCACAGCCCTACGTGCGTACTTCAGACTCCACAGCCATGTGAGGATCTGCATGATGCACACACAGACACGCACATGAGCAGCCAGCTCGTATCAGGCCCGACCTAACCTCCTCACCACATGTTCTTCAGGTTATCAGCAGCAACATGTCCAGCTTGTAGAACTTCTCTTGCATGTCAGACTTGATGACGACATCTTAACAAATGCTTCGTTTACATTCTAGGATCTGAATGCTTTGTAACTTCTTGTTAACCGGTCACATTTCACAGTCTTCCTTATCTCACCAACCATCACTTTGCTCCTACCAGCATTAACTTTCATTTGTTTATCATCTGCAAGTGTTTCCCCCTAAAAAGAAAAAAACTTGTACATTTTCTGCCAACCAATCAATCCACTCACACACACACACACACACACTTTGCTGTGTTATTCTCTTCCTACGTTACCAGTTCTACACCACGTCCTACGTTGCCGTCCAACGCTTCTCTTACAAAACTGCTTATATAAACCGGGAAACAAACGAGCGAGCACCCAAGCGACGACCTTGTCGTACCCCAGCCTAAGCCCCGTAACGCTCCGCTCTCAAGTCTCCCAACTTAACGTGAGACAAACTCTACTCCACATCTGTGGATCCTTCACCACCAACCTCTGCCGACCTGCTGCTCCAACACTGCACAGCCTGTGGAACGCTCCACGCCTCACTCCACGTCCCTTCGCTTCTCACACCTCCACAAACACTGCAGACACATCCTCTCGCCACCCCAGTTGCTCCAGCTGTTTTTCTCGACACTCATAGTAAAGTTATAGTAAAGTCGGGTCCATGTTGCTGTACCCTTCCAAAAATGTCAACAAAGGATTCTTCCTTCACCATTTGTAGGTTTTATTACTCCTTCAAAGTCGTTCTTGCACCCAAATACTTCACTTCAAGCACTGAATCATTCGTACACACACACACACACATATATATATATCTTTTTTCTTTCATACTATTCGCCATTTCCCGCCTCAGCGAGGTAGCGTTAAGAACAGAGGACTGGGCCTCTGAGGAAACATCCTCACCCGACCCCCTTCTCTGTTCCTTCCTTTGGAAAAAAAAAAAAAAAAAGAAAGAGGGGAAGGTTTCCAGCCCCCCGCTCCCTTCCCTTTTAGTCGCCTTCTACGACACGCAGGGAATACGTGGGAAGTATTCTCTCTCCCCTATCCCCAGGGACATATATAAATACACACACACACACACACACATATATATATATATATATATATTCACTGCAGTGGTTACACAGTGGGACATTCTCCCTTGCACTTAAACACAGTGTTGACAGTTCCTCACAGTGTCTCCTCCCTCCCTGCAGAACCTGTTCCTTGGATTAATCATAAGGTCTTCTCTCTTCCAAATCATTTCCATGAGGCCCACGCCAGCTACGTGTGTTGTCACAATGGCGTTCACAGAGAAGCTTGGTCCGGCCTCGTTTCCTCTCCTTAAGACGATGATGGGCCCGAGGGTGTGTGTGTGTGTGTGTGTGTGTGTGTGTGTGTGTGTGTGTGTGTGTGTGTGTGTGTGTGTGTGTGTGTCTGTGTGTGTGTAGTACGTATGGTGTTCGTGGCCGAGTACAGCAAGTATGAATCATGTACATGTGTACATACATATATATATATATATATATATATATATATATATATATATATATATATATATATATATATATATATATATATATATATATATACGATGAATTGTATAGGTATGTTCATGTGCGTGTGTGGACGTGTATGTATATACATGTGTATGTAGGTGGGATGGGCCATTCTTTCGTCTGTTTCCTTGCGCTACCTCGCTAACACGGGAGACAGCGACAGAGTATAATATATAATATTATATATATATATATATATATATATATATATATATATATGTTGCCCACGTATCTGATGACATATTGAAGTGTTCCTCGTATATCTACTTAAGTGATTAAGTATTGGTGATGTATGTGAGCCTATGCACATACTTAAGGACCGGGGTTTGCACATGTGTCTACTTAAGGACCTAGGTATGCACATGTGTCTACTTAAGGACGGAGGTATGCACATGTGTCTACTTAAGGACCGAGGTATGCACATGTATCTACTCAAGTACCTCACTACTGATAAACATCCCTCATGTATCTACTTAAGGACATTAAAGCCAGTGATGTACATTATCTACTAAGGTGCCGCTAATGTATCTACATCGACTTAAGTCTTGCTGATGTATCTACTTACGAAAGATCCTGCTTCCTTTCCCTCCACACACACACACACACACACACACACACACACACACACACACCGTACTACCACTCTCTCTGTTTCTCCTACAGGGAACGCCGCCTGGGAACACGACCGTCCTGCGAAAATTATCCCAGTCGCCCGTCCTCACCTTTCTACCCCCACCCCAACCCACACCCACCCCACCCCAACCCACCCCAACCCACCCCACCCCAACCCACCCCAACCCACCCCACCCCAACCCACACCCACCCCACACCCACCCCAACCCACACCCACCCCATCCCATCCCAACCCACCCCAACCCACACCCACCCCAACCCACACCCACCCCACCCCACCCCAACCCAAACCCACCCCACCCCAACCCACCCCCACCCCATCCCAACCCACACCCGCCCCGTGGGTCGTGACTTTCGCCGTTCCGGCCAGCGGCGCGAGACGACCTGACGCGTCGTGTCCGCCGCTCCCCCTGCACGACCCGCCTCACAGACAAGGGTCGTGTGGCGGACTCGAGGTACATCATCATATTGGAGATACAACATACATCATATATTCGAGATACAACATACATTTGAGATACATCATACATTCGAGATACATTATATATTTGAGATACATCATACATTTGAGATATACATTCGAGATACATCATACATTTGAGATACATCATACATTCGAGATACAACATACATTCGAGATACATCATACATTCGAGATACATCATACATTCAAGATACATCATACATTCGAGATACAACATACATCATACATCCGAGATACGTCATACATTCGAGATACATCATAAATTCAAGATACATCATATAACCGAGATACAACATACATCATACATTCGAGATACATCATACAGTTCTCCACTATCCGCGGAGTCATAATGAACTAATTTACATAATAAACAAAAATGTGTTCAGCGGTATAGAACCTAACCTACACTTATCATTACTAGGTAAGAGATTACTCGTAAATTAGTTATACAATAAAATACATCTGGACACATATATATATATATATAAATCACATACACACAATGGCCTCTCTCTCCCGTGTCTCATTATGAAGTTCACAGCATCAACTGTGGTCTTAATTATACTGTGAATAAGATCTGTACACTCCACGGATAACCAAATGCATGATAAATTATTTAGCAATTATCTGGGCTCGCCGTGAGGGGGTGGGGGGGGGGATAGTAACGAGTTACTAGCTCCCGTACTAATGAGGTTGAATATCTCTGTTACTGTTACTCTCTCTCTCTCTCTCTCTCTCTCTCTCTCTCTCTCTCTCTCTCTCTCTCTCTCTCTCTCTCTCTCCAGTATGTCTGCTCAATGAATTGCTTGCTCTACGCTCGGAATCCATCACTCCCCTGCTCCTGCATGGAGCGCAGCCCCCCCGGAGCTGCAGGAGGACCTGCAAAAAGGGGTTCTGGTGGTCGTATGATGTATAGTCCGTTGATGAGAGAGAGAGAGAGAGAGAGAGAGAGAGAGAGAGAGAGAGAGAGAGAGAGAGAGAGAGAGAGAGATGACTACACTACAGACCAACAAACAAACAAACAAACAAAAATCGAAGTACATGATACCTGACGAGTTTGGAGAGAGAGAGAGAGAGAGAGAGAGAGAGAGAGAGAGAGAGAGAGACGTCATATTATCCGTGGTCACACTGGCGTATCCCTCACGGCTTTACCAAGGGTACGTCCCGCTCTCTCTCTCTCTCCCCCTCTGCTAAAGCTGAAGCTTTACGTAATGCTTAGTCCACTACAGGTACGTCCAGCCCCGCCCCCCCCAGCTGAAGCTGTGTGTATGCTGCTTGTTTCTTAATGCTGGAAACTCTCGCCTCCATTTATTCCCAGTCACGTTTCCCGGATTCCCTCCACTCTGACCGCAAACTCTCTCTCTCTCTCTCTCTCTCTCTCTCTCTCTCTCTCTCTCTCTCTCTCTCTCTCTCTCACTCTCTCTCTCTCTCTCTCTCTCTCTCTCTCTCTCTCTCTCTCTCTAAACGTACCAGTTTTTCCTGCCTGGCCGCCCCTGGGAGAGAGAGAGAGAGAGAGAGAGAGAGAGAGAGAGAGAGAGAGAGAGAGAGAGAGAGAGAGAGTTTGCACCGGGCTAAGCACTTGGTTAAGCCACTTGACACGTCTGACCTCAGAGAGGGTTGCCTGCCGGGGACAAGCCCGGATTAAGTTCACGTGAATCCCTTCCAAGTGTTCTCCTGTTCACCTTAAACACGGGAGGAATGTTCTTCAACATGGACCAGAGGTGTTCTCTCTCGCTCTCTCTCTCTCTCTCTCTCTCTCTCTCTCTCTCTCTCTCTACAACTTGATAAAGAACATATCTATACATTCACCTCGAACATCCATCAATTGTTCTCCTTACACCCAACAGCAACTGATGTTCTTCTTCTCATCTTGAACACGAACCAAATGTTCTTCACGTCAACCTGAGCATCAACCAAGTGTTCTTCCCCCACAGAACGATAATCGAACAGATGGTCTTTCTCTACACCTTGAACGTTCAACCAATGTTCTCATGTGTTCTTCAGCGACCCAACCCCCCCACCCCCCACAGCAGAAGAACGAAGCTGAAGAACATCAACATTACACTCAAGTTTCGCAAGAACATTTCACTACCCTGTTATATCCTCGTCATGGCCCTGATGTACAATGCTTCTAACACACAAATCACGAGTGTATTAAGATGTAACACACACACACACACACACACACACACACACGATGAAGCACCCAGTCATGTATTTGCTGTGTGACGTTCAACCCCAGGTCATGACCTCTGACCCCTCCGGTATGACCCCCCCCCCTTGTAACCGCTTTGGTATAGGACCCCTCAGGCGCCGTGTGTACCCCCCCCCCTCGTAAATCGCAAAAGGATTTCTTAAAATCCCCCCCACCTCCCTCTCCACCCCCCCCCCCCCACCGCGCCATGGTATACAAATCATACAGCGACCTTGTTTGACCCCCGGTGGGCGGGGCGAGGGGGAGGGGAGAACTGTGAGGGGAGAGGACGACGAAGATTTAGGGAGACAGGCCAGTTCAAGGGAGGGCAGGGAGAGGACAACGGGCGAAGACGGGGGAAGTGGACACGACAGATGATGTTGCTGCTACGAAAACTGAAGAAGGAAAAGGAAGGAAGGAAGGAGGTAAGGAAGGAAGGAAGGAAGGAAGGAAGGAAGGAAGGAAGGAGGGAAGGAAGGAGGGAGGGAAGGAAGGAGGGAGGGAAGGAAGGAAGGAGGGAAGGAAGGAAGGAAGGAAGGAAGAGGAAGGAAGGAAGGAAGGAAGAAAGAAAACAGTGAAAGAAGATAAACTACGAGGAAGAAGACAGGGCAAAAACAGAGATGAAGTGATAACAAAAAAAATATATCAGACATAAATAGTGGAAAGGAAGGAAGAAAGAAGATAATTAAGAGAAATAATTCGGAAATAACCCTGGAGAGAGAGAGAGAGAGAGAGAGAGAGAGAGAGAGAGAGAGAGAGAGAGAGAGAGAGAGAGAGAGACTCTGTGAAGTCCTTATTAGTGGACACAGGCGGAGTGTCAAGCTGCCGCCCAGCTGAAGTTGGGCTTCAGGAAGCACAGATACTGCCTACCCTTGGCTTCAGGAGGGCTTCAGATGACTGAAACACAATATGATGGGCCTCGTATCAGAAAGCAGACAGACAATGTCCTGGGCTTCAGGAAGCAGGCAGACAATACCCTGGGCTTCAGGAAGCAGGCAGACAATACTCTGGGCTTCAGGAAGCAGGTAGACAATATCCTGGGCTTCAGGAAGCAGGTAGACAATACCCTGGGCTTCAGGAAGCAGGCAGACAATACCCTGGGCTTCAGGAAGCAGGCAGACAATACTCTGGGCTTCAGGAAGCAGGCAGACAATACCCTGGGCTTCAGGAAGCAGGCAGACAATACTCTGGGCTTCAGGAAGCAGGCAGACAATACCCTGGGCTTCAGGAAGCAGGCAGACAATACCCTGGGCTTCAGGAAGCAGGCAGACAATATCCTGGGTTTCGGGAAGCAGGTAAACAATACACTGGGCTTCAGGAAGCAAGTAGACAATACACTGGGCTTCAGGAAGCAGGCAGACAATACACTGGGATTCAGAAAGCAAGCAGACAATACCCTGGGCTTCAGAAAGCAGGCAAGCAACTTTCAGGAATCAGACATCATACATCTATTTGTGTTGTTTTATTTATCTTGCCATTCAGAATGGACACACAACTGTACTGAATACGTAATCTACAACACGAGCAATATATATATATATATATATATATATATATATATATATATATATATATATATATATATATATATATATATATATCATACTTTGTCGCTGTCTCCCGCGTTAGCGAGGTAGCGCAAGGAAACAGACAAATGAATGGCCCAACCCACCCACATATACATGTATATACATACATGTCCACACACGCACATATACATACCTATACATCTCAACGTATACATATATATATATATATATATATATATATATATATATATATATATATATATATATATATATACTCACATATATGAACATGTACATAATTCATACTGTCTGCCCTTATTCATTCCCGTCGCCAACCCGCCACACATGAAATGAAAACCCCCTTCCCCCGCGTGTGCGCGAGGTAGCGCTAGGAAAAGACAACAATGGCCACATTCGTTCACACTCAGTCTCTAGCTGTCATGTATAATGCACCGAAACCACAGCTCCCTTTCAACATCCAGGCCCCACAGAACTTTCCATGGTTTACCCAAGACGCTTCACATGCCCTGGTTCAATCATTGACAGCACGTCGACTCCGGTATACCACATCGTTCCAATTCACTCTATTCCTTGCACGCCTTTCACCCTCCTGCATGTTCAGGCCCCGATCACTCAAAATGTTTTTCACTCCATCTTTCCACCTCCAGTTTGGTCTCCTACTTCTCGTTCCCTCCACCTCTGACACATATATCCTCTTGGTCAATCTTTCCTCACTCATTCTCTCCATGTGACCAAACCATTTCAAAACACCCTCTTCTGCTCACTCAACCACACAATTTTTATTACCACACATCTCTCTTATCCTATTATTACTTACTCGATCAAACCACCTCACACCACATATTGTCCTCAAACATCTCATTTCCAGCACATCCACCCTCCGCACAACCCTATCTATAGCCCACGCATCGCAACCATATAACATTGTTGGAACCACACTATTCCTTCAAACATACCCATTTTTGCTTTCCAATATATATATATATATATATATATATATATATATATATATATATATATATATATATATATATATATATATATAAACAGACACACACACACAGTTGGTAATGAAGTGAAGGTATCTGTGTTGCTCTTGAAGGTAAGCCATGTGCTGGGGGAGGAGACCTGTAATTAGACCGTGTAGAACACGATCCCACTAATTCTGTCGCGTCATACTTCATTAAGGGCATGACGGAGGGCAAGAAACAGGAGGGCCAGACATAACAGGAGGCTCTCCTGTTTACCTCTACTGTTGGTACAGCTCCTCTGTAATTCACGTAACAGACGCGCCACTTACACGAACAAAAAGCATCGTTAATATTACACCCAAGATTGGTCAACTTTCTGTATTTACTTTGGCAGGAATATCCACTCGGGCACACACGAGAATCCCCAGGTGAATCTGCCATTTCAACTACAATTCAGCCATCAGGAACCAGATTGAAATTCCTTCATGGCTTCTTCGACCAATAGCTTGGCGAGGGGTATGCCGGGGACATCACAAGAGAGTGACCTCCACCTGACCTCGTCATGTTCGTCGTCATCCACAGAAACCACTGCCAACGCACCGTGTTCTTCCCTCCCTTCCCTTCCCCATACATCCCCAGCCTAGCTGGACGAGGCGAATGACCTTGCACAGTGACAGAGTCGCGACACTTCCTCTCTATATAAGTTCAGGATGGCGTGCACCAGATGTGCTAAGCCTTTTCCGAAGGTCAAGTCTCCCCCACTGATCCCCCTCGCCAGTCTCTCACACACGACCCTTAAGGCGTCCTTCCTCATGCCTGGACACGGAGTACCATCAGATCTTCAACCAGACCTAAGTAACTGGTGTCGCATGGCAGTGCCTCCCTCACGTCCCGTCTCTGTTGCATCTCACGAGTGTATATTATCCTCAACACCTTAACACAAACACATCAATGCTTTGCCGATTAATATGTCAAGAAAAAAAAAATATTTATATATATATATCTACAAGTAAATCCTCTGCAGACTTTAAATGTAATTTTGACCTACTTAGACCCCGCGAATGGGGCCATCATCCTCGAAGAACCTCGAGAACGTGGCGTGAGGGTGTCAGATGCTCACACACACACGAGATGCTACCTTATACAATTACATTCCAAGGTCTTATTCAGAGCCGCCCCCACTTCCCCACACGAGCGGTGGCGGCGACCCGCTTTCTTTTAACTTAGGGACGCCACCGGGATGTGTCCCCGGGGCCCACACTACCCCATGTTGCATACACGAAGAACCTGAGTCCAAGCCTCGACCTCAAAACTAATGATGTTGTACAATACAGACGACAACCGCCCTACCACCTGCTCAGCAACAGAGGCTTCAAGTCCTCCTTGACCAGCGCACACACACACACACACACTGCCAGTCAGTGTGGCCTTGTTATTTAACGATTTTAAGACGAAACTCATTACTTGCTATGGTTATCACAATGACGCAGCTGACCTATGCGACCCATACATTAATCTAGACATTACTAATACTGGTGCCTTACGTGACCCACAAACCCACTCACTTACCTTCAATACCATGGACTCCTCCTTCACCTACATCCCCTCCGTGTTCTCACAGGCACAAGAATTAGTACAAGTGTTAACTATGATATGGCCTTTTACCTACAGTACGATATGTACGATCAGCAATACCACCCATCAGGCCACTGGTTAAACTATGGCTGACCCGTAACCTCTCCATTCCCTTCAAAACAAGTCTGCGACACGAATCCTAATGCGTCAGTACGTCGACCCTGAGTCGTGAGTGCGAGAACTGAGGCTGACACTTGTCCCGACCCTCACACTTTTCGTGGAGGGGGTGTTTAATGCCCCGTTCAGTGCCATGTGCCTTGTGGAACCTCCCCCCCAACACCAGCTGTGCCCCACACCTTCTCCACCTGATCCACGAACCCTGAGCCACTGCATGAAATGACCCACCCCCTCCCCCTTTATCATCATCCACCATGTTACCACAGGTGAGTGAGCCTCGGTATTCAAATATAATATGGCCTCTGTAGGGTATAATACCAACATGATCCCATATCTATGTCCCTGTAGCACCATCCATCTCCAACATGGATCAATGTCCATCACCAATCCTGGCCAGCTTACTCACCTCTTGCGTTCTTCAAGAACTCTGAAGTCAAGATGTACATAAAGTGTTTACCATACACGGCAAAGCAATGCTGGTGTGTTCACGGTGTCAACAGAACCGGCAATCTCATTCTCTCTGCCCAGCCCAGCATCGAAATCCAAGTGTGTGACACTGGAACTGCCACAATACGTGTGGGTTACAGGTAAAGCAGACCAGCAAGACCCGGTACATTCCCAAGCACACAGACACACACACACACACACACACACACACACACACACACCATTACATGGTAGTGTGGCCTGACATCAGTGACTGTATCCTGTACACTATACACCTTGTATTTCCTACACCCGGCACCTCGTCTGCGTCATTTACCTCCGCTGGTGCAATCTGTTTACTCGTGTATGCCTTGTGTGTTGATGTCCTCTGGCCCTATATTTCGCGTTGCTGTCCATGTTAGCACCATCAATATATCACTGATCTTCTCTTCCAGTGAAGCCTGATACCCTAAGGTTAGTGTACATCCTATACCGCCTTTATATCATACCAGAGCCAGTAATGAAGTAATCCCCCACACACAGTCCTTTCCGATGAGACGAAGAACCTCCTATAGTGCTGTACTGTGCTGCCCTACCTCCACCTAGGTGACCAGAACTTCAACATATATAGTCGTCAATGTAATCTTAATCTGCACTACGTTCGTCTGTTGTCACACTGATAAGAGAGTCAGTATATGTTTGTCTTTAAAGGAACGGGAAGCCATGTCTTGCTGGCCAACCATCTTATGGCTGTTCAAATGACGCTAGGCGGTGACTAACTCTCACGTCCTTCACTAACTGAAAGTGAAAGATAGATAATACTTGCCTAAGGTCTTCGTAACGACTAATTCTCATCCAAAAAAATCATCTTGTGGTTCTTCTATATATGAGAAAAGGCTTATAGTCCCGTCCATCACCTGTCATGTGTTCGTAAGCTCTCACAATAGGCCTAATTTTCACGTCTGCCGCTTGAGATATGTACATAAACACTCCCATGTGAAATTCCTACACGTCAAATCAACGAAAAAGTGAAGGACATTATCACTTTACAGCCACAGTCTGTATAAGGCAAGAGTGACATCATACATAATCCTTGCATTCCTCCCGCCATGATGACGATGCCTAATTCTCACGTGCTTCGTACCCCACCTGGGAATATGATCATGCCCTAAATCTCTCGTTCTTCGCATCATACCTGTGCAACTCTATTCTAGGACGCACGCACACCCCTAGCAGCGCCCTCACATATGTCCCTACTCTAGCTAACCCATCGGAGCAGCAATTACAGCCCACCGGAGAAACCCTAAGCCCACCGGAGGGGCCGTCAGCTGAGCCATCCCACCGGAGTAGCCCCCGCCCACAGGAGAAGCCCCTCCCAACACACTGCCTCACTAACTCTCACGGTCCTCGTGACTACTAAGGTTATGCCTCTATTTTTACATTTTCTCTTCCATGATCTCGAGAGAGTAACATAATAAATACGATTTTGAACTGCGAGTTGCATACTGACTGGCGAGATCTACGAGCGGCTTGACAGAAACAAATGATGCATCACATCGGAGATCGAACCCAAACCGTTAGCCTTTTTGAGCACGACGGTACGACGCTTGAGCACGACGGTACGACGCTTGAGCACGACGGTACGACCCTTGAGCACGACGGTACGACGCTTGAGCACGGCGGTACGACGCTTGAGCACGACGGTACGACGCTTGAGCACGACGGCACGACGCTTGAGCACGACGGTACGATGGTAAAACCTTTCAGCGACGTCAGCTGACCCTCGAGTACGACGGCACGACCCTTCAGCACGACGGTATAACCCTTGAACACGTTGGTACGACCCTACAGCATCGCAGTACGACCTGTGAGCACTACAGCAAGATCCTCAGGTATGACTACACTGACGTCTTACAAGTGAAAATCCAGGCCATCATCCCCGAGAGCCGTGCCGTCGTGTTCAAGGGTCGTACCGCCGTGCTCCCAGGGGTCGTGCTGACGTACCCACAAGGTAAGTTAAGGTAAGGCAGGGCCACTGTGTAAGGAAGGAGGATGGGCAAGACAGATGGGGAAAAAGATACGAAGAAATGTTGGTATCTCAAGCCCACGTGTAAGAGACAGTACGTAACTAAACCCCCGCCCCCCCTCTTCTCTCCCCCCCCCCTCTCACTCTCTCTCTCTCTCTCTCTCTCTCTCTCTCTCTCTCTCTCTCTCTCTCTCTCTCTTCTCCTCTTCTCCTTCTGGTTCGGGGAAGCTGGCTACATTCATTACGTCTTCTTTCTTTCTTTCTTTTCTGCGAGTCATCTAAAGGAACCCTGGGCGCACCCATGCGATGAGGGTCCCTGGGCGCACCCATGCGATGAGGGTCCCTGGGCGCACCCATGCGATGAGGAACCCTGGGCGCACCCATGCGATGAGGGTCCCTGGGCGCACCCATGCGATGAGGGTCCCTGGGCGCACCCATGCGATGAGGGTCCCTGGGCGCACCCATGCGATGAAGCCTTCGCTATTGTCTATCCGTCACGTGACGCTTGGGGAGAGGGGGGAAGCGGAGGCTGAGAAGGGTTAGTAGGATGGTAGACGGGAGTCCGAAGGTGACGGGACGGATGGGAGAGAGAGAGAGAGAGAGAGAGAGAGAGAGAGAGAGAGAGAGAGAGAGAGAGAGAGAGAGAGAGAGAGAGACATCAGGAGTTCGTCAAAACTTTTCCCCGTTCTCGAGGCTCCCTCGAATCTCTCACGTCTTCCTTAAGAGACAAGTTTACTGTCATTTGAACAACAACGACAACAACAACATACTTTCCTCTTTCTCTCGCCAGACACATACATGTGTGTATGTGTGTGTGTGTGTGTGTGGTGTATGTGGTGTGTGTATGTGGTGTGTGTGTGTGTGTGTGTGTGTGTGTGTGTGTGTGTGTGTGTGTGTGTTGTGTGTGTGTGTATGTGTGTTGTGTGTGTGTGTGTGTGTGTGTGGTGTGTGGTGTATGGTGTGTGTGTGGTGTGTGTGTGTATGTGGTGTGTGTGTGTGTGTGTGGTGTATGTGGTGTGTGTATGTGGTGTGTGTGTGTGTGTGTGTGTGTGTGTGTGTGTGTGTGTGTGTGTGTGTGTGTGTGTGTGTGTGTGTGTGTGTGGTGTATGTGGTGTGTGTGTGTATGTGGTGTGTGTGTGTATGTGGTGTGTGTGTGTGTGTGTGTGTCTGGTGTGTGTGTGTGTGTGTGTGTGTGTGTGTGTGTGTGTGTGTGTGTGTGTGTGTGTGCTGCCATACAACTCTTCCCCCAACCCCCCTCCACAAAACGCATCTTCACTACACACGGGAGGCGAACACCGCCCATCTTCCCTACCCGAGGCCCCACCCACCAAGGGTCGGGTCAAAGGTCAGGCGGAAGGTGACCACAGCCAAGACTTCAAAAGTAAAAGAAAAACCAGTGAGTCAGACAGTTTAATACATGACGTAGACGGGTTAATGGCCACTGTGGACAGTATGACGGGGATGTCAGACGGGGTAAACTTAACATGATAATCTCGGTCGTAGAATTGAAATATGTCCAACTAAAAGATAAACGCTTAAAAAAAAAAAGAAAAGAAAATACGTTTAAAAAGAGACCAAAATATATTACTAAGTACATTCAATTAGCAAAACTTATTATCCGTTAATTGAATATTAATTTATTGGATAATTAATATTTACCCACTAATTTCATCTAATTATAGGTTAATGCGGCTCCCGCCTAAGTAATTACATATTAGCGTGCTTAGTGATAAGCAAATTACGTATGGCAAAGAGTAACTAAGAAAACGGGGATTATCAAAAAAGAAAACGGGGTAATCAAATAAGAAAATGGGGTAATCAAAGAGAAAACGGGGTAATAAAAAAGAAAACGGGGTAATCAATAAAGAAAACGGGGTAATCAAAAAACGAAAACGGGGTAATCAAAAAAGAAAACGGGGCAGTCAAAAAATGAAAACGGGGTAATCAAAAAAGAAAACGGGGTAACCAAAAAGAACACGGGTAATCAAAAAATGAAAACGGGGTAATCAGAAAACGGTAATATCAAAAAAGAAAACGGGGTAATCAAAAAAAGAAAACGGGATAATCAAAAAACGCATAATTCCAGGCAAGACTACCTAATTGTGCGTCATGACCGACACCACATCACAAGATCCAAGATTCGTATCCCACAATCTTTCTCCACATCTGACGTAATGTGGACCAGACCGGCTGCTGGTAACGACGTAACAGGTGTATGCGCACTGTAGCCGGAGATGGTCATGTAACAAGCTAATCACCTAATTAACAGAAGGGGGGTCATACATAGTGGAACTCATACAGTCTGGGTGTATACAGCATACACCGACCTGGTTGTATTCTAAGTGTATTATCGAGAACGTATGTGGTACGAATTACTGTATCTAATATGTATAATGAGAGGGTATGATGTATGTATTAATCAAGTCTGTATGTTGACTGTATTATCCACAGTGAATGTTGTGTGATAACGAAAATGGAATGTTGTATAATACAGGGTGTAACTTGTATCATTTAGAAAAAGTATTGTATTATTCAACAGCATACATCATCCCTGGGGATAGGGGAGGACGAATACTTCACACGTATTCCCTACGTGTCGTAGAAGGTGACTAAAAGGGGAGGGAGCGGGGGGCTGGAAATCCTCCCCTCCAGTTTTGACCTTTCCTAAAGAAGAAACAGAGAAGGGGGCCAAGTGAGGATATTCCCTCAAAGGCTCAGTCCTCTGTTCTTAACGCTACCTCGCTACACCCTCCCGCCTCCCGACGCCTGGCTCCCCTCCCGACGCCTTTCTCCCCCCGCCCCTCCCGACGCCTGGCTCCCCCCGCCCCTCCCGACGCCTCCCGCCCCTCCCGACGCCTAGCTTACCCCCGCCCCTCCCGACGCCTAGCTCCCCTCGCCCCTCCCGACGCCTGGCTCCCTCGCCCCTCCCGACGCCCGCCTCCCCCCGCCCCTCCCGACGCCTGGCTCCCCCCGCCCCTCCCGACGCCTGGCTCCCCCCGCCCCTCCCGACGCCTGGCTCCCTCGCCTGCCCCTCCCGACGCCTAGCTCCCCTCGCCCCTCCCGACGCCTGGCTTACCCCCGCCCCTCCCGACGCCTGGCTCCCTCGCCCGCCCCTCCCGACGCCTGGCTCCCCCCGCCGCCCCTCCCCGACGCCCGCCTCCCCCCGCCCCTCCCGACGCCTGGCTCCCCCCGCCGCCCCTCCCGACGCCTGGCTCCCCCCGCCCGCCCCTCCCGACGCCTGGCTCTCCCCCGCCCCTCCCGACGCCTGGCTCCCCCCGCCGCCCCTCCCGATGCCTGGCTCCCCCTGCCGCCCCTCCCGACGCCTGGCTCCCCCCGTCTGCCCCTCCCGACGCCTGGCTCCCCCCGCCCGCCCCGCCCGACGCCTGGCTCCCCCCGCCCGCCCCTCCCGACGCCTGGCTCCCCCCGTCCGCCCCTCCCGACGCTAGACACACAGGGAACCCTTCCCTTTAACCCTGCAACCAGCCAGCGGCCGGGGCCGGGAATATAGGGCTGGGGCCCGGCGCGACACAGTCACTTTAAAACGACGGGAGTGAGGGAGGGAGGCTGGATCCGACGACCCGAGGGAAGTGGAGGGAAGCGGAGGGTAACCAGTAACAAGGGGAGGGGAGGAACAGCAGGAGGAGGAGGAGGGAAGGAACGGGGAAATACAGAGGGAGCATCAAGACGAGGATACACGGAAAACGTGGGGTGTGGAGCCGGCTGGTGGAGAGAGAGAGAGAGAGAGAGAGAGAGAGAGAGAGAGAGAGAGAGAGAGAGAGAGAGAGTAGTATACACGGGGGGGGGGGGGTGCGTCGGGGCAGAGCAGGTGGCGTGTAGGGAAAAGGAATGGAAAGAAACAGCTGATGTCCTCGGGAGACCTACGCTGGGGGGTAGGTGGTCTCTGGAGACCTCTGGGGCCAGAGCAGAGACCATATATGGATGACCTGAGGCGCGGACGACCGTCACGACCCGTCAGGGGACGACGGACGACCTGAGGCGGGTGGACGACCGGGCAACACGACTTGTGTCGGAACGACAATAAACAACACGAAGACGCAACGACTCGGCGGGGATAGAGACAAGCCCCAGATAATCCTACCAGTTGTAAACACACACACACACACACACACACACAAGGGGATCTCATCTATGCTCCTCAGGTGTCTGTGCGTCTGTGCACCGGCTCCTCAGGTGTCTGTGCGTCTGTGCACCGGCTCCTCAGGTGTCTGTGCATCCGCTTCTTGAAAAGGGCGAGGTTAAAGAAGAAGGGAGAGAAGGGAGGGAGGGAGGGAACTCTACAGCTCCGCTATGGGAGGAGAGAGGTGGTATAATGGTTGAGTCTCGTGTGGCCGGCCTCCGCACGGAAACTGTGGGAAGCAGCCGCTAGAAATACTTCAGTGGCTAACGACACGTGTGGACGGCTCGGGGAAAGCCGTGCCCGAAATCATACCAGCAGAACAGAGGGAGGAGAGCACTGTCATGGCCCCGAGAGAGAGAGAGAGAGAGAGAGAGAGAGAGAGAGAGAGAGAGAGAGAGAGAGAGAGAGAGAGAGAGAGAGAGAGAGAGAGAGAGAGAGAGAGAGAGATGGTGGAAGAGTTGCTGCAGCAGCAAAGTCACCAAGGCGTAGAGGGGTTAAATGGTCTTACTCTGGGCTTGAGACACAAAGGCCACCCCAGGTGTGCCGCCAGCGCTCCACAACGGGAGGAATGAACCCCCCCCCCCCCCCCGTGTGTGTGTGTGTGTGTGTGTGTGTGTGTGTGTGTGTGTGTGTGTGATCGGCCGCTCACAAGGATAACTGTGGGCGCGCCAGGTCAACATCTCTAGCTTTGGGAAGGAAGAGCTTGTGACGATCATGATTGATGTGGAGCTTCTATACACGTAGAGTCACATCCCAATGGCACTCGACAGCTTCTAAGGACTATATTTCTGACAGCGGCGACCTAATGTAATGAGGGTGTACGAAGTGGACCTCGTGTGACTCTGGCCAACCCCTCAGGTCACAGGTCAGGCGCACGAGTAGATAGGTGAGTGAGCCGGACCTTCAAAATGGATGGCTAACCCACGTCCAGTCTTCTGCCAATCAACGGTCCTCCGCAATTCTCCAGGGGTCCACCATAACGACTTGCCTAACACGCTCACACCATTAACGCCGACAGCGTGGCCTACCCGGACGGTTCTTAAATAGGCCTCCTAAATCAGTCGAGGAGCCCCGGCTCTGAGATACCGAGGCACCATTTGCGCCTAAGGGCGTCTACCATGTGGACTCCTGGCTCCTCAGTCCCTGATAGGGGCTCTGTGGAGCCTCATTTTCCACGGCTTCCTCCAGCAGCAGCTTCCAGTTACTCTGGCTCATGGCTTCTCTGACAGGACCCCCGAAGGATATCGCCAACGTCTGTCTCCGGCAGAAGTTTCAACTTCAGGACCTTCGGCGACTTCTGTCTTTCGTGCAGCATAAAACACAAAACTTCAGAAGCCACCCACAAACACAGGACATCAACAATGCCCTCTTCCTCCTGCAGAAGCTCCGCGAGACCCGCCATCCACGCACCCATCCCATTGAACTGCTTCACCGCACCTCACGTCTCCCTCATCATCGCCACCCAACAATTTATACACGACTCTCCAGAGGTGGCGCTCTGGAACATATTCTTCACCTCATGCTTCGGCACCAGCGCCGAGGGACTTTTGCCTCACCCAATCTCCTGCACCGGCACCATACGAACTCTACCTAGACCGTTCGAACTTACCTTCTTTCCCAATCATGTACCACAAGCGTCGCCTTCGTGCTTACCCCATCATCCACTGCGACTGACATGCGTTCCTCTGCTCCTTCCTAAGTCTATCACGACCACAAACATGGAAAACAAACACCCAAGAAAGCAGGACTGAGAGGAAGGTGAGATATCTTTTTCACAACACGTTAAAGTTACTGGACGGTTAAATCTCAGTATTCTGAAATTTGGTAGGAGGAGAGGAAGTAAGATTTCGAAAGGGTTATAGCATGACAACATTCGTGCATCGCTGGAATTAATCAGGTTACGCCTTTCCCCACTGTGGGATACACGCACAGGTCTGAATAAAGTAAATATGTTCAGCTGTGAGAGGATGAACGAGAAGCAGAGAGAAGAAAGAAGGAAGACGGAGGTGAAGATGATAAAAAAAAAAAAAAATGGACTCGTTGAGGTCAGTAAAAAAAAAAAAAAGAAGAAAGAATGAGGGTTAGAAACTGACAAACAGACATTGTTTATGAAGAAGAGGAGGAAGAGTATAGGCTCCGTGGGGCACGACCCGCAGGAGTAAAGACCACAGATGGAAAGGAGAGAGAGAGAGAGAGAGAGAGAGAGAGAGAGAGAGAGAGAGAGAGAGAGAGAGAGAGAGAGAGAGAGAGAGAGAGAGAGAGAGAGAGAGAGAGAGAGAATCAGGAACATCGCACACGATCACACGTCACAGACCAACGACCAAATCCCTCAACTCCCAAGTCACAGACACACCACAGACAGACAGCCAGCGCCCACGACTCGCCACAGCCCCAACACACAGACGATCATCCCTCAACTCTACCTTCACCACCTGTGACATCACGAGGTGTGGCGCGAGGAGCCAGCTGGCAGGAGAGGCCGGGAGGGTCACATCCCCCCCACCTGTTGCTTACCACCACCTGCAGGAGCAGCGCCAGCTGGCCAACATACCTGCAGAAGGAGAGGACCCCGGAGTTCACTTTTGCTGGGGAGGCGCCACAAATGGTCGAGTTGGTTCAAAGTTGTTAACAAGTCCCGGCCATCTTAACTACCCAGTCTGGCCAGGATTCACAGGAGGAATCACTAACATATGATCGAAATATCGACAATTTGAAGAACCTTTACGATTTCTTCCCTTTTACACGCACACACACACACACACACACACACATTCCAGTAACTAAAGGTAATTATTTTCATTTCATGAAGACTTTCTCCATTGTTTCTATAATTCTATATAGCATTACACTGTGAAAGAATAAGCCGTGTGTCAGAGCTGCTGATATATGTGATGTGGCCAACAGGACTGAAGTCTGCCCCTCCCTGTTATGATAATCCACGGCTGGTCTTGCCTCAAGCATGAACGGTATACTTCCGTTAATTCTCCTGTTGTTCCCGGTGGCAGTGGAGGGTGAGAAAACTCCCCTCCCCCGACCTATAATACCCTCGGGTCCCTGACCTAGACTCTCCGGAAGAGAAACACGTTCGCTACGAGACTGGCACTCCGACAGCTAACCTCGTCATAATTCATGGAAATCAAGCTATCATTTGTCTTTCCTATATGCTTCTACGTCCCGTACTTCCCCTCCTTGTCATGACGTGTTTTCCTCTGACTTACTTATATCTACGATGTTTATCATTCATCCTGGACGAGGCAATTAGTCTGACTATAAGGGTCAAGAGGTCATCTGTGCCACTGTCATCTCCTGCCTTAATGCGGTCTCATCCCTTGAGCACGACGGTACGACCCCTTGAACACGACGGTACGACACCCTTGAGCACGACGGTACGACCCCCATGAGCACGACGGTACGACCCGTGAACACGACGGTACGAGCCTTGAACACGACGGTACGACCCTTGAGCACGCCAGTACGACCCTTGAGCACGCCAGTACGACCCTTGGGTAAGATGGTCTGGCTTTTCGACTTTAACCTTCTCTGAATGACCTGACCCTTGTCCTAAACCCTTAAAGGCCAGTTTAAAGGTCACCCCATCATATCGAAGGGTCGTACCGTCCTGCTCAAGGATCGTTTCATCGCGCTCAAGGTGGCTACGAAATAACATCAACTGTTTACTGAAGAAACAGGGATATATATATATATATATATATATATATATATATATATATATATATATATATATATATATATATATATATATTACAGAGTATTACTTTAAATGCATATCAGAGGCGTACACTACAATGTGCTTTACATTTAGTAAATTTAATTACAACCATCAAACATCAGGTGACAATGATGGAAATATACGAGCCAGCAAAACACACACTACATTTACCTCTGTTTAATTAACATCAAACACCCCGTGTACGTTTGACGTCCCCCCCGTGCGCGATCTCTCTCTCTCTCTGGTCAAACCGTCTCCAAAATAGGAAATAAAAAAGGCTCAAAAAAGAAAGAAAAAAAAAAAACGAGAGTACAGAAAAATGGTCAAACAGCGTTTGAATAAAAATTTGGCTCGTGACAGACAAAGGCGGTGGCGTCCAAACACGCCAGTACATGCGACCCGCACGAAAAGAAAAACATGCCAATTCTCTTGTTGGTTTCAATGACCAGATGCCATACTGGACCCAGAAAAAAAATAAAATAAAAAAAAAAAAAAACGTGTTCATAATGATGGGGCCCCGCCCTCCCTCCCCAGACCTTTTGTGTAAGTTTATTGTGGCTTGGAATGATAATGACTCATAAGTGCATGATGATAATGATGATGATGATGATGATGATGATGAGGGGGGAGGGGGGAGGGGATCATCATCATCATCATCATCATTCATCATTATCATCCACACTCATGATAAACACACACACAGGTGCACTATCTTTCTACCATCCCTCTGTCAGCGCGGTGGAGGCCCATCCATGTGAGGAGGAGCATGTGGAACAACGCCGCTGCCCCCCACCCCACCCAGGTGGATGGATGGAGGTGGATTGGAGTGTATGTGTGGCACCGACGGTCTATGGACGAAGTGGGTCGTGGAACGAGGCTGTGGCACTGTCTTCCTCCTCCTCTTCTCCTCCTCGTACAACAGCCTCCCTCCACCTTGGTGAGTGAGGGACTACCACCACACAGTGCAGCTCTGGTTACACACACTCTCTCCGCTCTTCGTCCCATGCCGCCCCACTCACTCTACACCTGAGATTGGCCTTGGCTAGGAAGGAGGAGGGAGGAGGGGGCATTTGTTTCACCCGGGCCTTGACCGTCACTGAGAGAGAGAGAGAGAGAGAGAGAGAGAGAGAGAGAGAGAGAGAGAGAGAGAGAGAGAGAGAGAGAGAGAGAGAGAGAGAGAGATCTAGGTAAAGAAAATATTACTGCCTCTTCGCAAGAAAAAACAGGGGGTCATAAACCATGATTCAAAGGATGCTATCGGAGCTGAAACAGTACTGAAGATAACGAAATGAAATAAAAAGAAAAATATGAAATTAACAGATAAGGCTGAAGGCACAGTGGCGTGGCTCTGACAGGACCTGAACCAGCAGCTCTTATCTGACGATGCTGACAGTCTCCCGCGTCACCAGTTCACTATAAATACCAGGACATTCGTAGGACGACATCCTTGCAATCCTGCACTCCGACATCCTGGTGGGGAAGCGTCCTGTGGAAATAGGAGTTCCAGGTTTCCTAGCCAGAACTATACACCACAGGCTGGAGGACCCAGCACTCGCCCTGCACAACGCCCTAGCCAGGCAACAGCTAAATTTGGCTTTCCAGTTCCGGTCGTCAACGACGAAGAGAAAGATTGAACTAATGCAAAGTAGTGCAACAAAACTAATTCCGCTCATTAGGAATAAAAAGTCCACAGTAAAACCCTTTGAGATCTGAGGAAGATTTAGTCGAAGTTTTCAAAGATACTCAATGACTTCGACGAGATAACACAACGACTTCATCTGATATGACTCATCAAGTTAAAAGGAAGTTGAGGTTACACAGATGTGAGCAAGAAGTTTCGTCCTCCTGGCAGCAAAGTTATTACTAATATCAATGACACAAACTGCCAACACATGTTGTCAGGGCCACGACGATCAATATATCTTAACTACAGGCACGCAAATACTGCAAGGATTCTAATGATCAAGTCAACATAAGCCATTTCCAGAAAGCCATTAAAATATGCGCGGCGTAATTTTTCTTCCTTTACATATTCACCATCGGCTACAATCGCTCCTCGGCAGAGTATCCAGCGGATGAATGCAGATCGAAATGTGTTTTCCATTTATGCTTTCCAATAAAACTTCCCAGTCAGTCTACCTTCTCCGAACTGCACGACGTTCCGTGATACTCATTCTCCTGACGAGTGATCTGCCGGTGGAAATTAGCGAAGCTGGAAGCAGCCTTCTCCGCTACTGTCTCCATCTAGACAGAACAGACGGCTATCACCGTCATTCAGCTGTTTATCCCCTATACCTGGTCCTCCTTCCAATGTATTGTCCTCCAGCAGATAACCTGGTCATAGACCATCAGGTCTTGTGTTATCTGTCCTTCCCATGTACTGTCCTCCAGCAGATAACCTGGTCATAGATCATCAGGTCTTGTGTTATCTGTCCTTCCCATGTACTGTCCTCCAGCAGATAACCTGGTCATAGGTCTTGTGTTATCTCTCCCGCCCATGTACCCCTACGTATTCCCAAGGGAAATATCACCAAGACACAATTCCATCTCCCCGACACACGACTCCCGGAGTTCGTTCCAAGTCAAGTCACAATAATCTCCAACTGCTGCAGCAACAGGTCCTCAGCGCCGGCAGGGACGTCCCCGACCTCCCCAAAATATATACGAATTTCTCAGGACCACCATTACCCTAGGGAGGAACGACCATGGAGTCTTGCCCAAGCGGCCTTACAGCCCCGTCAACTGAATGCAACGTTCAGAAGCAGGTTTGAAACGCCCTCACTTTCTACGCTGATCACTCAACACATCACGACACTTATTTCCAGGCTAGGTACCGACCCGACACGCACACCTGGAGAAGAGCCAAGCAGGAGGAGAAGTTCGCCTCCCGTAAGACACATCTCCCAAGACCCAGAACCGTACGCCTTCACTCCCGCAGCGCCCAGAAAACCAGCCACGTCCGACGGGGCAAACCCAAAAGTCAAAGAGTGAGAATATTTCTGTGTGCACCATAACTTGCCACCACAACATCCTAAGTGTGTTAGTTTCTAAAACAGTGCTATACACCCAACACACGGCGACTGTTACCGCAGACCAACAACGAATCTAGACTCATCTAAACCCACCGAACTAATGATTTTCAAGTGTGAGGCGAGAGCTATACACTCCTTGCTCCACAAGGTCCTCCATCCCAGACAAGGACAAATCTCAACGTTACCCAATTATGATCCCTCAGCTTCAACCATCCATTACAACCGTCTGCATCCACATCCATCCATCCTCAACCTTCATCCATCCACTTCAAGAGCCTACGAGACATCCATTCATCACAGGGTCTGCACCCACATCCGTTCACCTGACCCTGTGAGCACACGACCCTCGTGGTTCACGGCCTCATCACCTGACCCTGCCCTCAAGGGTCAGATTAAGCTGGCAGGGGGGACCATACCCAAGGGTCGTACCGTCGTGATCAAGGGTCGTACTGTTGTCCTTAAGCGGCTCACGATATCACACAGATTCCAGTGATTTGGAAGCTTCCTACGTAAACCAACAGTACACACACACACACACACACAGAGGCTAATCTGTACTTAAGGGCTTGTGTCGTGGCTCAACCATCAGCCGTGACTTGTGTCCAGTTCATCGTCTCTGGAGAGCCTTGCTGTCGGAGGCGCCCTGTGCAGGGCCACCATACACAACAGTGCAGGTCTGTCTGTCAACCCTATTAAGGGAACTGAGGGAGGACAGGCGCGGACTACAGACATGGACGCGTGCCAACTGAACACCTGGCGAATACTCAATTGCAATGATTCTATTTCTTTTCTATTCTAATGGCGACAATAATTTCGAAGCTATCACACACAGACGCTCCTCCTCTTCGTCAGCCAGGTCTGCCCTCAAAAGGTAAATGCCATTTGTATTTGGGCGCGGCGGTAACAACACTCCAGCCACTTCGCTATCCCTGACCTCTCTCTCACCCATACACACGCCTCTGGACGGGGAAATAAACCAGATTCTCACAGGTTATTATTTTGTAGTTCTGCGACCACAACTCCTGTACCGGATCCAAAGCCCCAACACACACACACACACACACACACACACACACACACACACACACACACACGGACTGTATACGCATCCACGCAGTCGTTGGGGATGTTAGGTGCCTTGACTGCACTAGTCAGGGCTCCGTATGGCCCGGCTGCTAAACAGAGGGAATCGAACCCTTGGACACCAGAAGTGGTTTACGACGCTATCGTGAGAAAGACAGATGGTTCAGATGGTGTGTCTGCAACACACGACTGAGAGGCAATGGAAGCACAGTCTGTGTGTGTGTGTGTGTGTGTGTGTGTGTGTGTGTGTGTGTGTGTGTGTGTGTGTGTGCCCAGGCGTTAGGTCTTTTCCTCCGTGGCAGGATTCGCCCGCTTCGTCTGACCTCAGCCTGTAATCTTGGCCAGGCCGTCTGTCACCGGTTCCCTGGCCATAAAGACCTTGCATAATTTCCCGTAGTGGCGGAGGGTCTCTCTCTCTCTCTCTCTCTCTCTCTCTCTCTCTCTCTCTCTCTCTCTCTCTCTCTCTCTCGCTGGGGCAGTTGGTTGTTGTGGGAGCCTGCGGTCAGTGCCTGGTCCAGTCTCCAACACCTGCATACATCTCATGTTTCTCCGTCAGGAGCGTCGGAGCCACTCACACGAGGAGGGGGTGTCAGCAGTGGACGGGTTGTCTGCTCCAGATAAGGGCCCCGTGCCAAGCTAAGGGGCGGGAGGGAACCTCTACAGACAAAGGCCCAGTGGCAGGCTGAGGGGCCTGGCGAATATTTGACGTCCACATTAAGGGCGTCTCATGCACGACCAACCGCTCGTCTCCGATGGTTCTGTTCCGTTCTGGTCAACAGATCCGCCAAGTGGACATTGGAGATTCATCCACCTAGTTATTCGCTCTTAAGGAGTCGGGTCTTTGTGATTACCGTACGTGGGTTACGGGATGAGTTTTACACACACACACACACACACACACACACACACACACACACGCAGGGCCAGCACGGACCCCCTTATGCCCAGGGACCTGGATGGAGGACCGGCCTCCTGCGCGGTCGTAAATGGCGAAGGACTTACTGACTGACTGACCGCCGAGGACTCTGTCTCCTGCAGAAGTTACGTCGCCGTCAGGAGGCTACTCCAAACTGGCCGCCGCCGGCCATGACCCAGCGGCTGGCTGACTGGCTGGTTAGTTGGCCACTAGACCTATCAACTACCAGGGGTGGTCATTAAGGTCGTCAACGTCGAGTTATAACTCTCTCTCTCTCTCTCTCTCTCTCTCTCTCTCTCTCTCTCTCTCTCTCTCTCTCTCCGTCGTCTATATAATCTTGAGACCTTCTCCGCCAGGCAGGTCATGTCCCTCCCGCCCATGAGGTTCAAAAGGTTGTGGAGGCAAGACTTGACGCTTGATTACGGTGGTCGTGAGAGAGAGAGAGAGAGAGAGAGAGAGAGAGAGAGAGAGAGAGAGAGAGAGAGAGAGAGAGAGAGAGAGTGGTGGACTGTAACAGCCTACCCGTTTCCTCAGCGAGCTTCACCAGTCATATGACGACCCACTAGCGTGCCTGGATCAAGCATCTGCTATCAAACTTTTTTGGCTTTTTCAGTCACGATCTATATTGCCCAGCTTACGACAACCACGACCAGGAGGAATTCTATACCCCGGCCTACGCCAGGTACCCATTTCACCGACCAGCCAGCCCCACTTCAGATAATGATGATGATGATGAATACCTTGGGTTGGCTGTGAGCCGAGAGCCCATTCCCCCTCCCCCCGTCCAGGCTACGAACCCCTGCGGGCTCGCGCGTGATTCACAGTCAGCAAGACTAACCACGACACCACGGAGGCTTATAAGAGAGTATACCATCCAGCGTTGCTGTACCACAGAAAATGTTTAGCGAGGCGCCCCTTTTTGTGAGAGCGCGTTAGATCTAGCACCAAGCGTCTTCATTAACATATCATTAACATATTCTGACGTTTGCCTGATACGCCAATCGAGTGCTTGACGTCAGGATGTGCACGCATGTGGTGCTTGCTGGTGTGGAGACCCGGTGCTTGTGGTGACCTGCAGAGGGTAAAGGGGCTGATCTCACGCATAATGTGGTAAACCTAAGAGCAATGTATATAACTCAACCTTCCGGGGTGGACTGGGGAGAAAATCTACTGCCGACGTGTCATCTCCCCCACAGTGGCGTACAATG
This sequence comes from Panulirus ornatus, assembly GCF_036320965.1. Taxonomy (NCBI): domain Eukaryota; kingdom Metazoa; phylum Arthropoda; class Malacostraca; order Decapoda; family Palinuridae; genus Panulirus; species Panulirus ornatus. Next base: position 24,693,212 of record NC_092282.1, read on the forward strand.
GGAGTGAGAGGGGCGGGGAGTTGGGTGGGTGGGGGAGTGTGGGAGGGTTAGATATCCTCCTCTCCTGTATTGTCACTTTTCCGAGAACAGATCAAGGAGCCAAGCGAGGATTGCTCCTTATGGCGGGAAAGACGAACAGGTGTGTGTGTGTGTGTGTGTGTTGATAAGAGAGAGAGAGAGAGAGAGAGAGAGAGAGAGAGAGAGAGAGAGAGAGAGAGAGAGTAATTCCTGAGGTGTGTCAGTTCCCGGTGAGAGCCAGTCTTACACCCGCAGCAGCAGGGGAAGTCGGGCACCGCGGTGTGTCCCCTGGCCCCGTGGTCAGCGCTGCAGCCCGACAGCAGGGCACGGCAGGTACCCCCCCAAACATGGACCAGCCAGCGTCCATCTGTACCGTGGCTGCTGGACCCCCCCCCCCCATATATGGACCCTTTTAACTTGGAGGTCATGATAATTCACCCCGGGGGGGGGGGGGGGGGGGGGTGTAACCTGGCTCCTCCTGCCACGCTCTTTAAATGATCACTCGGTTAATTCAACCAATTTCAATCACTCGCTCTGGGAGGAGCAACCTCACCAGGCGCCTTTCCCATGGGGGGGGCTTTGGATGAACGACTGCCTTTCGAACCCACACCATCCGTCCAGCTTCCACGCTAACGCACGATAACGATATGCAAATTACTTTTCCTTGGTAAAATTATCACAACAAACAACAGCTGATCTCATGCATATACGCACGGCCTCTGAACCTGACACAGATGGCGTTCAATCTATTAATTCCCTGAATGACGTTCTTTCAGCTCTCGTTCTGAGAATTCGCCACAAGCTTATGTTATGCTTATATTAAGCTTATGTTATGCTTGTATTAAGCTTATGTTATCACAAGAGTCTTATCTTACGTGTTTCGCCAGTTGCCAAGTGTCCCCTGATAAAGTGTCCACGTGAGCAGGGAAGGGCTTCCGCATGGCATGGTAACTTTCGCTTTATCCATACATTCACTGATAACTGATGACGTCATTCACAGCCCAGCATCCCCTTCCTTCATCCGTGTTTCCATCGCCGTTGTAAACCAGTACACAAACATCCCAAGTGCTCACGTTCATCCACGTTGTATCATCATCTTTCTCCTGTTCACTTGACTCTTTCCCACCCGACATGGCGTCCACCAGGGCCGTGGCTTTACCCGCCCCAGGTCGGCCGCTATGAGAATAAGAACGGCGTCTTTAAAACCCAATCCTGTAGGAGGAGAGAGCCGTGACCTCCGGTCCATGCTGACGTTCCCTGGGGAGGCCTGCTGGTCCCTACTGCAACTCCCGGATGAAGTAACGAACGCCACGCGTGCGCAGTTTCCTTCCTCACACACATACCCATCGTATGTTAACCAAATGGCGTCCTAGCTTCGTCTCCTCGTTGTATATCAACTGGATGATATATTTCTCTCTTGTGTCTCCCCTGGTGATGTGATTATGACACGAAAGTGCACTTGGGAACTTTTAGTGTTTCATTTTCTCCGTGGACTCATAGGAATATCTTGATCACGCGCAAAATTGTGATCCTTTCCAATATATATATATATATATATGGAGGTTGTGAGTAATGAAGAGGCCATTGTTCACGGTAAAGTAGGAGAGGCAACAAGCATCCGGGAGAAGCTTAACTACCTAAAGTGGGGTCAGGGGTCAGGGCAGGCGAGGGCCGGTCACTTGACCACCTATACACAGCCAGCCCACTTTATACCCTTCCCTCTCGCCTCTAGGAAGTCACTTAAGGCGTGAGGATGGACACTTAAGAACACTTACCATTCCCGGTAACGTATTCATACACCACGGTGCCTCCCCATCACCAAAGCAACACACACACACACACGTACTCTCCCTTCCCCCTTCCCCAAACCACCATTTCCCTCTCATCCAACGCATCAAAAGGATTTACTCGTACTCGGGCTCATTTGCATACGCGACGGGGGAAATTTGCATGTGGCTTGCGAACATGTCTACGCCAGGCTTGATAGACCTCACCAAAACTGAGGGAGGTTCACAGACAGTGGAGCAAGCCGGGAGAGAGAGAGAGAGAGAGAGAGAGAGAGAGAGAGAGAGAGAGAGAGAGAGAGAACCAGCCCCCCCCCCCCCCCCCCACACACACACACACACAGACACACCAACCCGACCAATGATCGCCTGAAACTCCAAGCACGCGTAAGGGGGAGTTTTCTGGAGTTACTCTGCGAAAGACGGCCCTTCTGCCACGGTAAGGGGTTAGTACTGTCTTCCCCCTCTTCCCCCCTACCCCGTGGAAAGCGAGGAAAAGCGCGTAAGGTCGAATTTTCTAAGGTTCCTGTGGGTGAGCTGGGTCTTCTGGTTTGGCGGAGGGATAGCACTGTCCAGCCCCGGGAGGCTGGGAAGAAGAGCGTGCGAATGAAGGGCGTCATCATCAGTGATGATAGTGTTGGTAATACTGCAAGCTGGCGGACGGTGATGGTAATACTGCAAGCTGGTGGACGGTGTTGGTAATGCTGCAAGCTGATGATACCACAGCGCCATCGACACAGCTAAAGCTGATGCTGCGCCACCGACACAGCTAAAGCTGAGACTGCGCCACCGACACAGCTAAAGCTGAGACTGCGCGCACCGACACAGCTAAAGCTGAGACTGCGCGCACCGACACAGCTAAAGCTGAGACTGCGCCACCGACACAGCTAAAGCTGAGACTGCGCACCGACACAGCTAAAGCTGAGACTGCGCCACCGACACAGCTAAAGCTGAGACTGCGCCACCGACACAGCTAAAGCTGAGACTGCGCCACCGACACAGCTAAAGCTAAAGCCGTGGAGGACGGCCAATAAAGCAGGAGTAAAGTGGACAACGAAAGAGACGGGGGGGGTGTGTGTGGGGGGGGGTAGAGTACATCATTAAAGACGTGGGGGGGTGAGGATATGTGTGTGTGTGTGTGTGTGTGTGTGTGTGTGTGTGTGTGTGTGTGTGTGTGAGTGTGTGTGTGTGTGTGTGGGAGGGGGGCAAACGGACGAGCGAAGACGGGAGGCCAGGCCAGACGCAGCTCCTACACTCGGCCTGGCCACGTCGTCCAGCAACAACAACATTATTTTTTGGGTGTGTGTGTGATGCGACCTCACACATCCCCCCCGGGGGGGTGTAGACCATCTCCCCACCTGATACACCCCCTGGTCTTCTTCAACCTCCAACCCCGGGGGGGTGTAGACCATCTCCCCACCTAATACACCCCGTGGTCTTCCTCAACCTCCAACCCCGGGGGGGTGTAGACCATCTCCCCACCTGATACAACCCCTGGTCTTCTTCAACCTCCAACCCCGGGGGGGTGTAGACCATCTCCCCACCTAATACACCCCGTGGTCTTCCTCAACCTCCAACCCCGGGGGGTGTGTAGACCATGTCCCCACCTAATACACCCCCTGGTCTTCCTCAACCTCCAACCCCGGATGGAGTGTAGACCATCTCCCCACCTAATACATCCCCTGGTCTTCCTCAACCTCCAACCCCGGGGGGGGGGGGAGTGTAGACCATCTCCCCACCTAATACACCCCCTGGTCTTCCTCAACCTCCAACCCCGGGGGGGGGGTGTAGACTATCTCCCCACCTAATACATCCCCTGGTCTTCCTCAACCTCCAACCCCGGGGGGGTGTAGACCATCTCCCCACCTAATACATCCCCTGGTCTTCCTCAACCTCCAACCCCGGGGGGGGTGTAGACCATCTCCCCACCTAATACATCCCCTGGTCTTCCTCAACCTCCAACCCCGGGGGGGTGTAGACCATCTCCCCACCTGATACACCCCCTGGTCTTCTTCAACCTCCAACCCCGGGGGGGTGTAGACCATCTCCCCACCTAATACATCCCCTGGTCTTCCTCAACCTCCAACCCCGGGGGGGTGTAGACCATCTCCCCACCTGATACACCCCCTGGTCTTCTTCAACCTCCAACCCCGGGGGGGAGTGTAGACCATCTCCCCACCTAATACACCCCCTGGTCTTCCTCAACCTCCAACCCCGGGGGGGAGTGTAGACCATCTCCCCACCTAATACATCCCCTGGTCTTCCTCAACCTCCAACCCCGGGGAGTGTAGACCATCTCCCCACCTAATACACCCCGTGGTCTTCCTCAACCTCCAACCCCGGGGGGTATGTAGACCATCTCCCCACCTAATACATCCCCTGGTCTTCCTCAACCTCCAACCCCGGGGGGTGTGTAGACCATCTCCCCACCTAATACACCCCCTGGTCTTCTTCAACCTCCAACCCCGGGGGGTGTAGACCATCTCCCCACCTAATACACCCCCTGGTCTTCCTCAACCTCCAACCCCGGGGGTGTGTAGACCATCTCCCCACCTAATACACCCCCTGGTCTTCCTCAACCTCCAACCCACCTGCTCACTATCGCCTTCCACCTCTACACTTACCGTCGTCTCTACCGCCAAATTCGCCCGTAGCTTCCGCCCAGAGGGTGGTGTCTACGTGGAACACACACACACACACACACACACACACACACACAAACCCCTGCCACTGCTCGCCTCGTGTATCCCCCACGTCTCCTACTTCTGAGGGCAACCTCAAAGAAATCGTCCACCCTCTGTAGCTCTGCATTAACGTATCGTATATCCCCTCTCACACTCCCCTCCTACATATACAGACACACACACACACACACACACACACAAACACTCCCCTCCTACCTATATAGACACACACACACACACACACACACTCCCCTCCTACCTATACAGACAGACAGACAGACAGACACACACACACACACTCCCCTCCTATATAGTAACACTTTGGACACCCTGACCTCTCGTACCACGAGGCAGCGCTGCCCTCTCCTCCCGTCCACATACAGGAACCCCGCCACAAGAGGAGCACTGACACGCCCACCACGGAGGCTCCTCTGCATAGGCTCTGGCCGGGTTGATCCCAGCCTCCGGAGCCCAGGCCGTCATTCCATTTTCTTTCTTCACGGAGGACCGAACACCCAGCAGGCGTTCCCGGTCGTCACGAACCCAGCACGTTTCGACCCTCCTCCTGTATTACACCTGACATCTTCCACTCGAAGTATACCATTTCTGCCACACCCCCTTAGGGCCACGTGACGTCATACCATTTCTGCCACACCCCCTTAGGGCCACGTGACGTCATCTTTCCATTACTGGGGTACACACACCCTGGTACTCCCTCCCTCCCCCCCCCCCTCCATTCCCTCCCTGGGTATGGGGGGGGGTTAGTCTTGCACGTCTTTACTGACTCCCCCCCCCTGCTTCCCTGGCTTGGGGAGGGGGGAGGGGGGGGGTTGGTAATCATACGGGGAAGAAAAGGAAGTGATAATACAGTAGGGGAGGATTTCCAGCCCCTCTTAGTGGTACATAGGCAGTGTTGTGTCCCCTGTTAACCCGAGCGATGGCAAGAGTGTATGAATGAGACCTGGACTCCTTACTAACCCTGCCCCACTACACTAACCCTGCTCCACTACACTAACCCTACCCCAATACACCCACCACCCACTACACTAACCCTGCCCCACTACACTAACCCTGCCCCACTACACGCACCACCCACTACACTAACCCTGCCCCACTACACACACCACCCACTACACTAACTCTGCTAAAGAAGGGAATATATATCAGAGTCTGGCTGGCTGCCACAAGGGTGAGAGTCCTACGTTACAATCATGTGGCCGTGACCCGCACTGCCCCACGGGTCTCCATGGATCTGCTCATATGGACTGTCATACAAAGATGCTTCTATATCTGTCGTAAGATGACGTGTGTGTGTGTGTGTGTGTGTGTGTGTGTGTGTGTGTGTGTGTGTGTGTGTGTGTTCTCTCTCTCTCTCTCTCTCTCTCTCTCTCTCTCTCTCTCTCTCTCTCTCTCTCTCTCTCTCAGGGACTCATAATGCCCTTTATAGGTCGATCTGCCTTGTTGACACTGACCTAGTATGGGCAGAAACTCTCTCAGAACTAATGAGGCGATAAGGTGATTAGAGAGAGAGAGAGAGAGAGAGAGAGAGAGAGAGAGAGAGAGAGAGAGAGAGAGAGAGAGAGAGAGAGAGAGAGAGAGAGAGAGAGTGAGTGAGTTCGGCCATTTCAGGCAGGGTCGGGTGAGCCAACGTTCACGTCAGAGAAAAATGGGGAAAATAAAACCTGAACTTCGTACCCTGATGTTGCCCCTAGCTGTCTGGCTGCTGGACCAGCCTGGACCCTGGTCCACACTGCCAGTCCTGGTGCTGGACCACCCTGGACCCTGGTCCACACTGCCAGTCCTGGTGCTGGACCAGCCTGTACCCTGGTCCACACTGCCAGTCCTGGTGCTGGACCACCCTGGACCCTGGTCCATACTGCCAGTCCTGGTGCTGGACCACCTTGGACCCTGGTCCACACTGCCAGTCCTGGTGCTGGACCACCTTGGACCCTGGTCCATACTGCCAGTCCTGGTGCTGGACCAGCCTGGACCCTGGTCCATACTGCCAGCCCTGGTGCTGGACCAGCCTGAACCGTGGTCCACACTGCCAGTCCTAGTGCTGGACCACTCTGTACCCTGGTCCACACTGCCAGTCCTGATACTGGACCAGCCTGGACCATGGTCCATACTGCCAGTCCTGGTGCTGGACCACCCTGGACCCTGGTCCATCCCACAAGACTCATTACGAATAACATAGACCCCTGGTGTATCTAGCCGACCCATTTATACAATCACATAAACAAATTCATCATTAATAATCAAATTTGTCGGAAATAAAGTGTTTATATATTTGATCTATAACTCTTTCAGAACACATTTCTATGAAATGGTCAAAGCGACACCAAGGACCTCTTTAAAAAGTATATACATTATCCCTGGGGATAGGGGAGAAAGAATACTTCCCACGTATTCCCTGCGTGTCGTAGAAGGTGACTAAAAGGGGGAGGGAGCGGGGGGCTGGAAATCCTCCCCTCTCGTCTTTAATTTTCCAAAAGAAGGAACAGAGAAGGGGGACAGGTGATGATATTCCCTCAAAGGCTCAGTCCTCTGTTCTTAGTGCTACCTCGCTAACGTGGAAAATGGCATATATATATATATATATATATATATATATATATATATATATATATATATATATATATATATATATATATATATCATTCGCACATCAAATATTTCTGTTGACAAAATACTGAAGCAAGTCTGCCTGGCGTCTGTCATCATGTAAACACTGATCCCTAACCCCTCCCACACATCTTGTAGGCGGGTGTGTGTGTGTGCACTGCAGGAGGAGCTGTGTATCATCAACACTCGCCCCTCTGTGTATCACGTGTTTGTTTGTTTATGCGCCTTATCGGCAAACATCTTTGCCTGTGTTTGTGGCCGAGAAAAACACAGACCCGGTGGGGGGTTTATACTGGTTTATACTGGGAGATTTACGTACACACACACACACACACACATATGGTTTGACTACATAAACCCGTAATTAACCCCTTTGAACAAGGCGTTATGACCCTTAAGCACGACGGAGCGACCCCTCTGGAATGATGGCGTGACCTCTGACCCGGCACTCAAGGGTCAGGTCTTGATATGCACGCCCGTCACACTCACGGGTCGTACCGTCGTCGTATTAGGGGGGTCGTACCGTCATCGTGTTCGGGGGTCGTACCGTCACCGTGTTCGGGGGTCGTATCGTCGTCGTGTTCGGGGGGTTGCACCGTCGTCGTGCTCGGGGGGTCGTAGCGTCATCGTGTCCGGGGGGTCGTGCCGTCGTCGTGTTCGGGGGTCGTATCGTCGTCGTATTCTGAGGGTCGTACCTTCGTAATGTTCGGGGGGTCGTACCGCCGTCGTGTTCGGAGGGTCGTACCGTCGTGCTCAAGGACTGAACACACACCATATCAACTGACCTCTCTACATACATGCCCCTTCGCCTGACAGACCAGCAATGCATGAACCATTATGCATCAAGGCTCATGTACTTAAATCTTAACAGATAACATTGCCTCTCACACATCAGCACGATCACACCACACACCTGTACACACTCCACTCTCCCCTGTTCCGTTCCAGACTATCCCTTCCGCCTATCCCCACCCACCTCACCCTCTCCTCTACCCATCCTAGTAAAAGGGGGAAAAAAAGCGTTTCAGGGTCAGAGGTCGTGGCCCCTTGGGGGGTGAGGGGGATTGTAAGCCTGGTCCTGTGGCAACGCTTGAAAGACACTCCTCCACCCTGGAATGGTTCGTGTGTACGCGTCCACGGCTCCCCGGGAGGCACCACCTAGACCAGCAGTGTTCTCGCCTCACCTGGAGACGCCTGGCTGGAGCTCCCCCTCCAGGCTGGAGCTCCCTCCAACCCCCGACCAGGACAACGTCCTCGGGACGTCTGAGCGATGGATGGAGTGAAGGCGTCTGCCTGGAAACACGAGCGCTGAACCTCGTCTTCTCGGACAGATAACCACATAACATCATCCAGCACTGACGGTGTGATGGCGACCCAGGGACACAAAGGGCACGCGGCTCTCGGGTAGGCCGGTGTGGTCAGGGACCTGAGACCCTTGAGGGCTAGGGTTAAAGGTCATGCCATCGTACTTAAGGGTGGAACTGCCATGTTTGACGGGTCGTACCGTCGAGCTCCAAGGGTCGTAACGTCGTGTTCAAAGGTCGTACCGTCGTGTTCAAGGGCCTTACCGTAGTGTTCAAAGGTCGTACCGTCGTGCTCAAGGGTCGTACCGTCGTGCTCAAGGGTCGTACCGTCGTGCTCAAGGGTAGTACCGTACCGTCGTGCTCGAGGGCCGCACCGTCGTGTTCAAGCGTCGTACCGTCGTGTTCAAGGTTACGTCCTACGAATATATCGCAAGGTCGCACGTCGCAATAATGTCACACAGTCAATACTGAAGGATCACAAGACGTGATATTCGACCCAAATACCAGTGGTCGATACAATCCCTTCTTAGAACGAAAGAAAAAGAAAAAGAAAGATTATACACGAATTCTGAACGAAAATTTAGAGAAAGAAACAGAACATTGGACTATTTAATCTTTTTTTTCTCACGCATTCGCTCCTGATTGGTCATTTCGGCATTTCGACCTGATTGGCTGACACGAATCCCCAATCGCTTTAATTAGTGAAAAGGGAAGTGGGGGGTGGGGTGGGGGGAGCTTTTACTGCACACATCTGCAGACATAAAGGCTAAAGTAGTCACAAAAACTATGCTAAAAAAAGCTAAAAGCTAAATGATCAGAGGTAAGACAAAGCTATACACGCCACCCACACACGTATGGTCGTAATGTGTCTGGTATCGCAATGCCAAATAACACTTGTGGACCCAATCTCTTGTGTGAGGAAGACAGAGAGATAGATAGATAGATAGAGAGAGAGAGAGAGAGAGAGAGAGAGAGAGAGAGAGAGAGAGAGAGAGAGAGAGAGAGAGAGAGAGAGAGAGAAGGGGGGGGGGGGTCGTCTGGGACACAGGATTACGCAACGCAGGAGGTCAGGCTAGGTCAGGTCAAGGAGGGAGGGAGACGCCACTTCCACGAGGGAAGTGATGATTACCCTCCCTCTACCACCAATCAACAATGGTAATTACCATCGTCCAATCACAGGCGAAGCCAATCAACTTACCTTAAAAAAGTGTGGACCTTCGTATGAGGTCATCATATGATCCGAGATTACTTATACTTACATGAGAGAATTACTTAAGGGGGGCAAGATAAGTGCAAACACCAACACTGTTGAAAGTTAACATACAATTCCCTCAGTAAGGGTCATCATTACATGAGATCGTACACACACACACACACACACACACACACACACACGCTAACGACCATCCTGGAGGCAATTCTCTTGTTTAACTCAATCATTCATATCGCGATGTGATCGCTTACCCTCGTGTCGTATCCGCCAGGTAGATAACGGAGGAGAGAGGAGAGATAGTGGGGCACAATGGCGGACTGATAAGAATAACGATAAAAAATAACAATAAAAATAAACAGTATCAGATAAAGGAAAACGAAAGTACCCAACCAACAGACCACTGGGTCCCCATCGAGGTTGTCTGTGATAAAGACATCAGATATCCACAGCTGAGCGTAGGTAAATAAAGAAGGACATACAGATCTAATTCAACTGAGGACGACCCTGGAAACTGACCATGTGACGAACCAGGTGCACATCATGGTAAAGTGTGTGGAAGAAGAAAGTTGAGAGTAAATGTGAATAAGAGCAAGGTTATTAGGTACAGTAGGGGTGAGGGTCAAGTCAATTGGGAGGTGAGTTTGAATGGAGAAAAACTGGAGGAAGTGAAGTGTTTTAGATATCTGGGAGTGGATCTGTCAGCGGATGGAACCATGGAAGCGGAAGTGGATCATAGGGTGGGGGAGGGGGCGAAAATTTTGGGAGCCTTGAAAAATGTGTGGAAGTCGAGAACATTATCTCGGAAAGCAAAAATGGGTATGTTTGAGGGAATAGTGGTTCCAACAATGCTGTATGGTTGCGAGGCGTGGGCTATGGATAGAGATGTGCGCAGGAGGATGGATGTGCTGGAAATGAGATGTTTGAGGACAATGTGTGGTGTGAGGTGGTTTGAGCGAGTAAGTAACGTAAGGGTAAGAGAGATGTGTGGAAATAAAAAGAGCGTGGTTGAGAGAGCAGAAGAGGGTGTTTTGAAATGGTTTGGGCACATGGAGAGAATGAGTGAGGAGAGATTGACCAAGAGGATATATGTGTCGGAGGTGGAGGGAACGAGGAGAAGAGGGAGACCAAATTGGAGGTGGAAAGATGGAGTGAAAAAGATTTTGTGTGATCGGGGCCTGAACATGCAGGAGGGTGAAAGGAGGGCAAGAAATAGAGTGAATTGGAGTCATGTGGTATACAGGGGTTGACGTGCTGTCAGTGGATTGAAGCAAGGCATGTGAAGCGTCTGGGGTAAACCATGGAAAGCTGTGTAGGTATGTATATTTGCGTGTGTGGACGTGTGTATGTACATGTATATGGGGGGGGGGGGGTTGGGCCATTTCTTTCGTCTGTTTCCTTGCGCTACCTCGCAAACGCGGGAGACAGCGACAAAGTATAAAAAAAAAAAAAAAAAAAAAAAAAAAAAAAATATATATATATATATATATATATATATATATATATATATATATATATATATATATGAAGTCTATTCTTCAAGGTAGCGACAACAGTGCTTGCCTCTGCTTCCTGCCGCTACCACCAGCTGGTCAATTATTCCAAGTGTTAAAAATCCAGTTTGAATCTCAAATCTCCTGAACCTCGATTGAGTTAAAACGTTTGGCCAAGACTCGGCATGATTTCCTGTGAGCGGGACCAGACTCCAGTCCTGAGTCGGTAAGTACCTTGTTAGATCACGATTATCAGTGCGTTTGATCATAATTTTCTCCCCGTCCTTGTATTGCGACCCCATCTGGGCCTTATCTCCTCTGAGCTAAATAGATCGCAAGTCGTTCCATCGGGTTCTCAAACTGATTCGTCCCTCAGCCCGGAGATCACCACCAGAGCTGGAGGCCGCAAAATCTCTCTCTCCATTGTCTGTCCTCTTTCTTTTTTTCCCCCCTCTCCCCTAAGACGGTCGGCCACTCCTGATGACGGTGTTGAAGACGTGGCGGACGAAACAATGTACTACCAGGAGTCGCGATGATTTCCCAAGACCTGCGTTCCTGAGTCGCAACAACGAGGACTCCGGGGGATATTGCTCGCTCTCGTCATGGCCTTCGCTCGACTGCTCACTTGGTGTTCGCTCACCAGAGATGTAATCACACCTTTGTCCTCCTCATTCATCTTTTTCCTGCAGCTGAACTGATGTGATTCATACTGTAGCTTACCTGTTCGTGTTATCACCATTATCTAAAACTCTGCACTTACAAATACACTACTACTACTACTACTACTACTTTTGTTACTTATTACTACTACTAGTACCACTATTACTATCATTTGCTATTATTATCACTGTTCCTACTACTAGTAATAATGATAATCAATAATAATGATACTACAATAATGACACTACTAATGCTATACTACTACACTTCTACTACTACTACTACTACTACTACTAATAATAATAATAATAATAATAATAACAACAACTAGGAAGGATTCTGTGTTCACTCCAGTCTGCATCACTCCAGCTCGGCCGTGCTCCACATCCGATATGTTCTGTAAATCGTCCCGATTACATCAGTCGTGTGTAAAACCTTAAATCGGCCACAACGACAAATCGGGGGCGGTTCCTCCACACACACACACACACACACACACACACACACCAGAACCTGTGTATCGCCGGAGACGGCCCTGTGAATCGGGCAGTTCAGCATATCGGCGGGTGTGTGAGGGAAGGTTGTAGCACTCACGTTAATGGCGAGAGAGGCTGAGGGAGTGAGTGAGTGAGGGAGGGAGGGTGGGCCAGGCTCTGGGGAAATAAATGTAAGTGTCTGATAAATTGGCTTCCCCCAAAAGTCTCCCGTCCTTCCTCCCTTGTCCTCACGCGTCTCCCTCACTCCATTCTCCTCACCCTTACATCTCCTTCTCCCTGCCTCCCTCTCCTCCTCCAGCAAGGGGGAGGGACAACGTGCCAACAACACGCACTCCATATACTTCTTTTGGGGGGGTTACCCAGCTGACCGCCCCCCCCCCCCCCCTTCCCTATTGTCTGTCGTCTCTACTTAACAATCATGTCCTTAAACTGCCACCATCTTGGCTAACTGGTCCATTGAAGGTCTACTGCTGGTCTGTGTGTGTGTGTGTGTGTGTGTGTGTGTGTGTGTGTGTGTGTGTGTGTGTGTGGACAAATATTAGTACAAATATCTACAACTGATCTCCCGAACATCTGTATTTCATAAAGCTACCATCCAAATATTCCTTGCCATATTCTGTACATGGCCCGCCTCAGCCAGACTATTCACAGTCTGGTAATATCAATACATCTCTATCGAACCCACATCCGTCAAATAAATAAATGACATCACCGGAAACGACCAGACAAACAACTCCGGAAACAAACAACTTTGGACGACTCGAACAGAGGCGACAGATGTCTCGACCCAGGGCAAACCACACGTGTGTGTCTCTCTCCTCGTCAGAGCCACGTTAAGTGGTAGGCAACACCTGTCTGTCATCAGAGAGAGAGAGAGAGAGAGAGAGAGAGAGAGAGAGAGAGAGAGAGAGAGAGAGTCACCCTTTACTTCGACCCACATACCACTAATTAACAGACCCATGCAAACAGTCGTCGTATCATGGCAGCATTAAACAGCTCTGTCTTTGTTATGACCAAAAAAACACGACCCCCCCCCCAACCTCCCTTTTACAGCGTGAACAACAGGCGTATCCCTCCCCAGGCAGACACCATACACCTGTGTCATCAAAACGCGCGAGGACAATTACAATAAAGACAATGCCACACTTTTCTATTACCAATTAAAACAACAATCGATACGCGACATAAAGGACGCTGATCAGAACGGTACACTGAAACATTTTCCCCGTCTAATTTAAGCCCTTGAAGAGAGCAGGCACGACGGTACGACCCTTGAGCACGACGGTACGAAGTATGAGCACGACGGTAAGTCCCTTATCCACGACAGTATTACCCTTGAGGGAACGACCCTTCAACACGACCGAACGTCCCTTGAGCAAGACAGTTGACAGAAGTATCGAAAACAGGAGAGAACCTTGAGGGACATCGCCCTTGATGGAAAAAGGGGAAAACGCTGATCGCTCAACAACCATGGAGATAGATCGGCCGGAGAGGAAGCTAGATATGAAGGAGCAAAATGAGGGAGGGAAGCCAAAAGAGGGAAGCTTAGAGATGAGACCCCGAAGCAACACCCTGTCAAAAGATAAAACAGAATATCACCACTGGATCTCGCCTTACGGAAGCCATACTAGTGATCAGAGAGAAGACTGTGATTTTCGAGGTGTTTAGAGATATGGAAGTTAAGGGGGGGATTTAAAGACTTTGGACATGGTATATGTCAAAGCGACCGGGGTAGGACGGTCACCTTTCTTAGGGATGGGATGCGCCAACGCAAGCTTCCACAAAGAACGGAAAGTTCTGTTCTTTAAACAGAGACGGAACAGGCCTGCTTCACCATCTCCCACCGGCTCTCCACTTGGAGAGAGACTCCCGCAGGCTCCACCATCCACACTAACTTCCCAATCCTTCACTCACCGTTCGCTTGAGCCTACGCGCACGACGACGTTTCCTCCTACTCGAGCCAGAGAGGAGATCTCAAGTGTGTTATCCGAGTACAACAGCTGCAGGAAAACGTGTCCTTCAGCCGTAATAAAGTGCTATATTTTCCTGCAAGTTATCAGCAGGTATTGTCTCACGTCAAGTGAGAAGCAGTATGTCCCGTCTTCTTGCTGGGGGCCTCTCTCTCTCTCTCTCTCTCTCTCTCTCTCTCTCTCTCTCTCTCTCTCTCTCTCTCTGTGGCACAGCCTTTGCCCTTGCCTTACCAGGAGGCGGCGGCTCCCCACCACACCCTACCACCCTCCGTTGGTCGCGCGCCCTACCTTCGAAGTTGACCGCGCCTGGTAACGGTCGGCCCAGGACGAACACCACCACCTCCTGTTAACCCCACACTTGATGCCTCTGCAGACATCTGTTGTTATGAAGTATCTCAGTTACCACTGCTCTCTGGAGATACTACAGAAATCCGAGTCGGTATTGCCTCCCGGCCGCTACTGAGTGGGGACATACGGCTACACATCCCTGGGTTTGGTGTAAGCATCACCGTTACCACCTCATTGTTGACTAGTGATCACCACGGACCATTAGACTACTGCTGGTTGCAAGCCAGGGACACCAGGCGGCTCCTCGCTGCCCCCAACCAACAAACACTTCCCGGAAAACAAAACACAAAATAACAAGTTGGACGCAAAGAACAAGTGATTCACACAAGAACTTACGTCACAACATGCAACATGATGAAAGAATATCATCAGAGTAATTAAGGAATTAATGGTAGATGTGTTTTACAACCAGGAGGTCAACATGTGGCATTGTCCCTTGATGATATGTATCTATGCAAAAATGAGCACATACTGAGGCGGTTTGGTTTTATTGACCATTAAGTTAGCACGGACCCGCCCGGGGGTCAAGCCCGCTTGGGTTCGAATCCTGGGCGCGGCAGGCGAACCCCCCCACACCCAACCCAGGTGCTCATCCTCCCCTTGGATCTGGTCGATAAACGGGCACCTGGCTTAGGTGTGTGTGTGTGTGTGTGTGTGTGTGTGTGTGTGTGTGTGTGTAGGACTAAAGATAAGATTAGGTAATTCGTCAACACAAGTGTACGACACACTCTCCCAGCAACAGACAAATGATAACCACAGACAGATGTACACACACACGTGATCAGGGCAGCTCATCATTGAGACACGTGATAAAGCTTCAAAACCACTGTGACAGCTGATTAGAATAGCCTACATGTATACAAACATACATACACACATACTCAACATGTACACCCAAACATACACACGCACACAAATACCGCAACACAGCCACCTACACACCATGTACACATGTATATTAACATCAGGCGAATTTCCTATGCAATATACATATTCATATGATAACAATATGCAAATCCAAATTACACAATTAGAATTTTTTACCCATGAAAAAAAATCATATATTTCTATTAAATGCTACTGAACACAGGATGTAAAATGATGAATTATAAATAAGACTGAATGATATATTGAACGTTCACGTAGATGTTATCATAAACCTTATCTTAGGTATTCTCATATATATATATATATATATATATATATATATATATATATATATATATATATATATATATATATATATATATATATATATAATCACATAATACCCTCAAACAGCCAGGATTCGAACCCAGAGGCGATCATAGCCTAGGAGTTAGCGATCCCGACTATCACGCAAAATGTCCTGGGTTCGAATCCTGGCTATTGGAAGGTACTATGAGTTCTATCAAAGTGTACGTTCATATGCCCTATATTCATATATATATATATATATATATATATATATATATATATATATATATATATATGAGTTAACGCTATTCAGTTGTGGAGGGTGATCTAGCCAGACCTTGTGCAAGACGCTACATAAGGAGCCGGCCGGCCTCAGGGGGTGGCCTTTGTAACCAAGTGGAGAAGTTTTGTCCCTCGCCCCTTTATAGCGGGCACCCGTAGCAGCCACGTCCCCTGCGACACCCACATGAAATATGACCCACGACCCAAAAATGGAACTTCGGGGGTTCTAGATAATTGACTTTTTTGTGTGTGGCGTTTATACAATAAAGGCGCTACAAACTTATTGGTTATTTAGCGCTCACTTAGCACTGATAATACACACACACACACACACACACACACACTATATATATATATATATATATATATATATATATATATATATATATATATATATATATATATATATATTCGTTTCCTTCATATGAGTATCATATAACCATAAGACCATGCCAGCTCCTGGCCAGCCAGCATGGTGCCATCATGTACCGTGCCAGAACAGGTGGGATGGTACCCTACAAGTTACACGACTCCCGCTCCATATATGTGTGTCCCACTGTACCATACCTGTACCGCGGCAATGATATGTACCACTGTGCAGCGCCAGGAACGTGACTCGTACCACAGGACCGTACCGTTGTTCATGACACTATCCTGCTGTACCGTTCCACAGGATTGTACAATGGTAGTGATGTTTTCTCGCTGCGCCATGCGAGGTACTGCACGTGTACCACGCGACTGTACCGTGGCATTACATGAAATGTAATCTATCATGAGGACATTTCACTTTCCAATCTGGCGTGGACTCGCTAAACCAGAGGAGGCAATCAGTTCAAACAGTAGGGAAGTGATCTTGGAACACGAACACGGGGCTGTCAACATAGCAAATACCAACTAACTTTGTAGCCTGAAGAGAGTGCTTTTTGCTCACACTAGCATCAACACTAAGACACCATATAATGCTGCTCACTGTAGGGTGATCAAGAAGGGTCCATTTACACCAGAATCACCCTTACGTTCCAAACGTTTAACAGGAAAAACAGATTGTAACAGACTGTGCCATTCAAGCTAGTACCAGAATATTTTGCTCACACTGAATTTCAAATACTGTTGGAGTATGATATACCTGCCAGTTCTTGAAGACAATTGTTCTAGGAATTTCTGTAAATTCATCGAATTACTGTCCAATATCATTTTGGTTTATGTAGATTCGAATAACAATAAAGGTCACTTAAAACTTAAAGGAAAAAAAAAATAATTACGTTAAGATTTTGTTCTAATTGGATATGAAGCGTATGAACACAAATGCTTTCGACTCAATCGGCTTGGAATTCCAAACTGAATCCTAACCTCTGTAGGAGCTACGGTCAGCTTATACTACAGTACACCACTGGAACACGAGACTGTAAGCATCTTCAGATTTCTCTGATTTTCCTATAGATGCAGAGAGACCGACTCATCACAACTGGCTTAACCAGATGTGAGATCAGACTTTTACGATTTCCGTTGTGGTGTCTGACACAGAACCCCCAACTTGTCTGTAGCGCCGTAGAAAGTGTGTAAGTCAACTCCGCTCGGGTCGAAGAGGACCCCTCCCCCCTTCCTCCTCCTCCGTCCACCCAATAATAAAAAGCGATGTAACCCGCCCTTGTCGGTGCGAGGCGAGTGTGACAATACAGATCCTCAGGGGAGCGATAGCCTTACAGATCACAGGATGGCCTCCGATGGGAATCACAGGATGGTCTCCGACTGGTTCGAAGTACCATCCCGTCAGTTGGGTCCCTGGTACCATGCGAATGGTAATTCAGCGGTCAAGATGCACACTTCAGGGGCTGCTCTTCGATAAAAACCCACAGGACAAGGCTCGTTCTAGGTAAGGTGTGGGCCATCTGATGTTTCTCTAGTAAGAGCCGCGAAAAGTGAGATTCTATTAACTCTTTCCATTTTCGCTCTCGCTCGCTTTCTTCCGTCTAGTTCTCTCCTCTCTCAGTTCTCCCATCGCCTTACTCTCCTCCATCTACCATTCCATTATCCTCGCCTACCTGCCTCTGTGTCTACCTTCTGAGTTATCAAGTCTCTCTCTCTCTCTCTCTCTCTCTCCTCAATGTGTCACCACCCAGTTCTCCACAAAGACAGCCAACAACACCCTCCCGTTGTTTTCTCAGGACCGAGAAGAATAATCCAGCGGTGGGCGCGTCTGGCAACGTCCCCAGCGTCGTACCGGCGCAGGCTGACACTCGCATAAAAAGCCTGACATCTACATACGTCCGTCGTAAAAGTATAAGTACAAGGAAGCAAAGAAACGTAACGCTCGGACAAGCAAGCCTGTAACGATCTTATACATCCTCGACATTACCTCGATCGGTTTATGTCTCTTCATGTATCATTCGAGAAGGTGAAAGAACTCACTGGAACTCCCAACTGTATGTTCAGGCTCAAAAAAGAGGTCCTTGAGTACCTACCAACGAGAAGGTTGGACAGATCTTTTGACGAAGAAAAACTTGCGCAACACTTAGGTTCACCACTGTGCTCCTGACCGCTTTAATCTGGCATGCATCTATGCCTGGGCTGTTATAACAGCGGGGTCGAGAAGAGACGTGGATGAAAGCAATCTGATGTTACAAAGAGCTGGGGAAGACCTTAAGATCAGATGGCAGTCAGCGTTGAGGAGGTGACAAGTATGAGAAGATGGTGGCCGAGTGACTTCGGGGCGATGCATGATAACAGGCTACAGTCAAGAGGAGATGCCGGGGAAGTTGCAAGGGGGAAGCTGCAAAGCAGTTCACGTCTGACGTCATGTATTGTTACGACATCCTTAAGCTTAACGAAGCAGGCGCCGCCCAAGCTTGAGGTACATTTCTATAATGAACACATTCTCGTTTGTGGTATACACGTCTTGTGTGGTACACACGTCTGGTTCTCGTAAACTGGTTAAATTCCTTTCTCCATCGTTACCCTCGGCAAGTCTTACGAGCCTACTTATGCCCGCGTAGAAAATGATACTTTGCACACACTCTGATGTAGTGTTGGGGGATTCCGCTGTCTGAATATGGCGCGCGTGTGGTGAGCGATCGGAGGGCGACACCTGCCGTTACTTTATTTACAAGTTAGCGGGCGATATAAGAACAGGATGGGACCCAAGCCCTGGGGGACGCCACCCAAGAGAGCCATGCAGTAAGTTAGGCGTGGCTTGGTTTGTGAGTGATGTGTGGCGTGACCCACCTGGACTATCAAGTAGCTATGACAGCGCGCGACAGTACTCGACACACAATTCTTAAATCTTTTCTTCTGAGCGGCAGATAAAGTGGGATTCATATGTTTAAAACACACGTCTAAGGCACAAGAACATGGTGTTCGAAAACACGATCCGGTCTATTTGTAGCTGGGGCAACTTGGGAATCAGGCGAAGAGATCTGGCTCTTTAAGAAACGCCACATAAAACGTGTGTAAAATTTAAGGACAGTTTACTGGACACGGTATTGGAGTGTGTTCATGTGTGTGTGTGTGCTGACACGAGTTGTGAGATGCCTGGAGGAAAAAAGACAGGATCACATTCGCTTACATCGTTAACACACACACACACACACACACACACACACACACACACACACACATATACACATTCACACACACACACACACACACGCACACATGGGTATTAACCCGGGCGTGAGGAAGTGGACGACAGCGTAATGGCTCTTCCTCCACTTCATACGGGCGAGGAAAAGACTTAGACGTAGAGGAAAGACGTCATGCTGTACTGGCTGGCAATGCCATTCTAACACCGAGGCAGCGAGCACGTCCGAAGGCCTTAACAGGTTCCTGTGCTTTACGATGTGGAACTCCATTTATCCGCGTTTTTACAGCTTCTTTGACTTCTCACTGCGCTGCGAGGCGTCTGCACGGTGTTCTGTGTTCGTGTGTGTGTGTGTGTGTGTGTGTGACGGCAGGAATACAGCAAATGGCCTCCCCCCCAGAAAAAACACGAACTTCAAAATGGCTTTCAAAAAGCGACGGTGTATTGCTCAAGTACACGGAAGATGCGGGTAGCTTGTGTGAGGTATGACACACAGGTCTTCCTACCCTTTACTTATGTCGACTCTGGGGAAGAAATATGGAAGAATTCGACAATTTTTATTGACACAATTTTGTTTAGACAATCCGGATATGTTAACTGCTCCCTTCCTGACATATGCTGGCTGTGTTCATACAGTGAATACTGGGGTGCCTAGTTTTTGTGAGTCTAAACTAGCGATGTCGCTTGGCATTTTGAGTCTAAACTAGCGATGTCGCTTCGCATTTTGAGTCGTAACTAGCGATGTCGCTTCGCATTTTGAGTCGTAGCGTTTACGTTTTGTGGTCGGGTAGAGAAGCCATCCTTCACATAGGAGCTGCTTACACTAACTGTATCACATAATGACCTTGTCTACGAACTAATCACCGTCGTATTAATCTTTAATGAGATCTGACACTTAAATCACCTTGTGTGTGTGCTATAAACAACCCGGCGATGATGATGTAATGACGCAAACAAAGCATTACCCACAAACATCCTCCCGCCGACCAACGTAAACAACGGTTCCTTCTTAACATGAACGCAAGCACTGACGTGTACAACGAACACACTGACGGGAAACGTCAACTGTACGTTATAACTTGATAATGACCGGCTAAATGAATGCGGCATTTACGCCAGCGTTTAATGCCAGCCAGGAACATCACTCAGCATTTGTACGTACATCAGTGGATGCCGAGAAGTAGTTGGAAGTAGTTAACCCACTCTTTAACGTCGTGAGACGAACGAGAGTTGTGAGAATTTGTGAGCAGTTACTTGTGTACCCTCGCTACACACACACACACACACACACACAACTTGTGTATCCCCGCTATACACACACACACACACACACACACACACACACCACGTGCTCATGGAAATATACCACCTGGTTTATGGATACAGCATCTGGTTTATGGATACACCACCTGGTTTATGGATACACCACCTGGTTTATGGATACACCACCTGGTTTATGGATACACCACCTGGTTTATGGATACACCACCTGGTTTATGGATACACCACCTGGTTTATGGATACGCCACCTGGTTTATGGATACACCATCTGGTTTATGGATACACCACCTGGTTTATGGATACACCACCTGGTTTATGGATACACCACCTGGTTTATGGATACACCACCTGGTTTATGGATACGCCACCTGGTTTATGGATACACCACCTGGTTTATGGATACACCATCTGGTTTATGGATACACCACCTGGTTTATGGATACACCACCTGGTTTATGGATACACCACCTGGTTTATGGATACGCCACCTGGTTTATGGATACACCATTTGGTTTATGGATACGCCACCTGGTTTATGGATACACCATCTGGTTTATGGATACGCCACCTGGTTTATGGATACACCATCTGGTTTATGGATACACCATCTGGTTTATGGATACACCACCTGGTTTATGGATACACCATCTGGTTTATGGATACACCACCTGGTTTATGGATACACCATCTGGTTTATGGATACACCATCTGGTTTATGGATACGCCACCTGGTTTATGGATACACCATCTGGTTTATGGATACGCCACCTGGTTTATGGATACACCATCTGGTTTATGGATACACCATCTGGTTTATGGATACACCATCTGGTTTATGGATACACCACCTGGTTTATGGATACGCCACCTGGTTTATGGATACACCATCTGGTTTATGGATACACCACCTGGTTTATGGATACGCCACCTGGTTTATGGATACACCATCTGGTTTATGGATACACCACCTGGTTTATGGATACACCATCTGGTTTATGGATACACCACCTGGTTTATGGATACACCATCTGGTTTATGGATACACCATCTGGTTTATGGATACGCCACCTGGTTTATGGATACACCATCTGGTTTATGGATACGCCACCTGGTTTATGGATACACCATCTGGTTTATGGATACACCATCTGGTTTATGGATACACCATCTGGTTTATGGATACGCCACCTGGTTTTTGGATACACTACCTGGATTATGATGTCATTACAGAGGCGGTGTCACGACGCCGTGGACCTGGCTCTCCACATCTGGGCCAATCACGAACACTTGAGGTGAGGTGTGAGGGTGAGCTGTCGACTGCCATCATGGCTCTGAGTCGTTGTGTGAGTGGCTAATTACCTAGAGGACATTGTCTCGTCCCCCCACCCCCCGAGGACACGCCTTCGGCAAAACCGTGAGGGACGAGTCGCCTTCGACAGAAAGGAGCCGAGGGCCGCGCCGCCTCCCTCGAAGGAGCCCACCTTACCCCTACTTCGGCGTGGAGCGCAGCCTGGATGTCTGCAGGAGTCCCATATGGGTGGGACTTGTGGGATTGACAATAACATGATCCAGTGAGCCTCCGCCACCCAGTCCAGTACGTAAGGTTGTCCGGAAACTCTGGCTGGAACCACCGTACCCCTCCACCCACTCTCCACGCTGGCCACACCGGAAACCCGTCGCCCACCCAAGTGAGATCCATAACACTACCCAGCACGAAGGTATACGCCCCAGGGAGATGCCTATAAGCTCCCCAACCTCCCCTCTCTCTCTCTCTCTCTCTCTCTCTCTCTCTCTCTCTCTCTCTCTCTCTCTCTCTCTCTCTCTCTCTCTCTCTCTCTCTCCTTCTTCTTCTTCTTCTTCTTTCATTCATCCATTTATCTCTCTATCATTCTTCTACCTTCTTCCCCTCTCCACTTCTCTATCCCTTTCTATCTTCCTCATCTGCTTTTCTCATGCGCTCACCACTTGTCTTGCTCCTCTGCTCTTCTCTTGCTCCCCTTACATGTCTTGCTACATTGCTTTCATCTTTCTCTCCCACACAATCTTAATCCATCTCGCGTCTCTCTACATCCCATTTTCGTCCACTTTCCTTTTCTTTCTCCATACACCAGACATCACATCTACTTCACTGCCTCGAATACCAAATCTCCCTCAATGCCTGAAACACCAACTCTCCCTCAATGCCTCGAATACCAAATCTCCATCTGCCTCAAAGCAGCCCATCTCCCTCACTGTCTCAAGCACCATACACCTTCCCCCAACCCCTCTAATGAAGGACTCCGGCAGTAGCAGTAACGGACCCTCCCAAAACCCATGGTCCTCCAAGAGACCTGCCCCTTGTTTCCCATTCCATCCTGACTCTACAAACATTCAACTACACATGCCTGGCTTATTACTAGCTAATAATCAACCAACCTACCCATATACGTCACGACCTGTCGACCAGCACTCTAGATCCGTCATGACCTGTCGACCAACACTCTACATCCAACTTGACCTGTCGACCAACACTCTAGATCCGTCATGACCTGTCGACCAACACTCTAGATCCGTCATGACCTGTCGACCAACACTCCAGATCCGTCATGACCTGTCGACCAGCACTCTAGATCCAACACGACCTGTCGACCAACACTCTAGATCCGTCCGTCTTTCTCCTCGTGGTCCTCCCGCCAGCTTCACCCACACAACGGAACACAGGCCCGCATCACCCTAACCGATTCTGGCCCACCCCTGGAACCCCACCCAGCATTACACAGGCCGCCCGCCACGTCTGCCCCTATGTGAACCAGGACTCCTGTCCTGCTTCACATGCCCAAGATACTCTCCACCGAACAGCTGCTCCGACGGCACGGGCCACCGACAGCCGAGAAGCGCCGATAAATACCTTAACGTGACAGGAACAAATGCTGCTGCTGCTGCTCCCCCAGCCGCCCACTCCCGAGGTTAAAGGAAAGAGAGTCCAACACACAGAGAGGGGGAAAGGGGAGAGATCTCGATCAAGAAAATAAGTAAGATAATGTCTTCCTTCTGTGAGTGGACAGAGAGAGAGAGAGAGAGAGAGAGAGAGAGAGAGAGAGAGAGAGAGAGAGAGAGAGAGAGAGAGAGAGAGAGAGAGAGATCGCAGTTCATATAGACCATATATTTTCAACCAGACCATGAGGATACATACATGTTAATCAACACACACACACACACACACACGCCCGTCACATGAACAGGACGTCATCCTACAACTACAATCACTTTACAACCTTAACAAGGGAGAGCCGGATTTTAACACAAGAGGAACTCCCTCGTATCTGTGTCACCAGTAAGACTCCGGATACAGTAGTGGGAGTCCGGTACACCGGCAAGACTTCGGATAAAGCAATGGGCGTCCGAAGACTCTAGATAAAGCAATGGGCGTCCGAAGACCCCCGGATAAAGCAATGGGCGTCCGGTACATCGTCAAGACTCCGGATATAGCAACAGGCATCCGGTATGAGAGGATGCCAGGTTCGACCGACCGAAACAGTGGGCGTGCGTGTGGGCGTGGGCGCCAGCCTCCCCATCGCTGGACCAGCGTCAAGCGCCGCGCTCCTGGCACACCCGAGTTTAAGATTGGCCGGGGGGAGGGGGGAGTGGGTGGAGGAAAAGCTTTCTTCTCCCCCTCCCCCCAACCTGCCATAAACACACACACACACACACACACACATACACACTCGAGCCAGACCACAGTGAACCAGGGCCAAAAGGAAGACGTTCCTTGGGGGGTGGCTTAGGTAAATGGTCGTAAAGTGTGATCAAACAGGAGAGGAGGAGTCATTATTAGCAGCCGACCCATCAACATGCAAATGAACACATGACTCTACATATCTATAAATACTTGACATACATTCTCTCTCTCTCTCTCTCTCTCTCTCTCTCTCTCTCTCTCTCTCTCTCTCTCTCTCTCTCTCGCTACATATCTTGTTATGGCAATTATAAGGCAAACTATGCAAAAAAACACAAACACACACACCATCCATGACGAAATAAATCACGTAATGCAAAAGACTAAAAGAATGATAAACACCAGGAGACTTACCTACACAATAACATGTCATGCAGGGACCACTGGGGGTCCATGCATCATGACCCACACCGTAACAATAACGTTAATATATGGGTGATATGAGTTAACATAAGGGCGAATTCCCAACGATAATACTATACACCTACATGACATAAGACACTAGCTATGCACATCGTCTAACATGATTAAGAACATTTAATCTTAAACACACACACGATAGGTTTAGATTTCCTTTCGCTGCTCACTCGAGTTAGCAATTTTTCCCCAGTGGTTTGAAGAGACTCCAACCACGAGAGCTCCGGCCAGCTGGAGCGGGTGGTGTCGACCGCTGAAAATGAGTTCGGTTGCGCCCGGCGGTCGGCACGAAGCGCATGCGCACGAACTGCGCGCTATGAGACGGATTCCTTCAGTGCCTCTTCGTCCTAAATGACATTCCTACACGCTCAAAGATCTATGCGCACTTTTAACTGGGGGCGCGCGGCTTCGATCTGCCAGTGTCCATTGCATTACAGCAGGAGTGGCACTGGTGTATGTAGACTCCAGGGGCCGTATGCAGAAAACTTTTTAGAATGCTTAAGTATACTTAACCCCAAAGAATTTTACTTAACTTTAAGAATTTTGCTAAGCATGTTTCCTGAAAGCTGCCCTACGCTTAAGTATTTGCTTAGCAGACGACAAATATTTTGACCCAAACTGCATTTCATACTTCTTAAATCTCATGCTTAAGTTTTGCTAAGCATCATGCTTAGTCCTTTTCTGTGTGGCACTTAAGTCACTTGCTCAGCTAAGCATAAGGATAAGCAGAAATCTAAGGAATTTTTCTGCATACGGCCCCAGTTTCCTACAAGATCTTGAGAATAACATCTTTGAACGTACAAAAGCTTCAGCTAATAGTACCATTAAGCTTCTTGTGTATTTCTCCCGCTCTTACGTTTACTTACGCATTTCTCCCACTCCGCGTTAACGCCGCTTCTTGGAAGACACACAAAGGTACTCTCCACTCTCCCTCTCCATCTCCCTCTCTGCGGCCCCTCACCTGCCCACAGAGGTCAGCAGGTCACAGTGCGCGGCCTCACCACCAACTAATTCACACAGACATGACACACACATACACACACACACTGGCCGGCCCGGGTGATAAAGGAGTCCCAAGGCCTCGTCCCCTTAACCACCCAGTCCACCAGGGGTGGTAAATGGGCACGGCCCCTCACTCCCCCATAACGTCACTGCCCCTCAATCCCCACTAACGTCCTCCATGAGAGTCCTGTCCTCCTTCTGTCCTACAGGAACGAAGGGAGGCACAGGTTACGGGAGCTTGTCCTGAGTGGCTGGAGGGCACCAGAGGCGTGCAGCTGGGTTCAGTCTTGCGTGCATTCTTCTTCCTCATCCAGTGCTCTGACGCTAACAATAATGGAGAGATCATAAATAAGTCCCTTTACTTGCACTGATGCAGGAGGTTCTCAAGTAGTTAGTCTGGAGTTTATCTCCGTTCTTGCTCCTCTTAGAGTTGACGTTAATGGAATTTCTGATTTCATATTCTTGAAGACCCTCGCATTTACTCCCCTCTCCACCCGCTCCGTGAGCAGATCAAACAGCCACGGTGACATCACACGTCCTTGACGGAAACCCGCCTTCACCGGGTACCACTCACCCCAAAATCCTTACCAAGACAACCTACCATTATCCTACTACCATATCATTTGGTAGTGGAAGTGTGGTAACCTTCTCTAAGGTACGTTCTGTGTACCGCTCAGTCTTGCAAATGGGGTACGGTTCCACTCGGTACCTACTGCGTCCCCGACTATTCTCTCACCAAACCCTCCTTCCCTCCCATCCATAAAAGAACCCACCTTCCTTCCGTATCAGAAGATTTAATGCAACTCTAATTTACCCAAACCAGACACCCGGCCACTTAAGTTAACACCATAAACCCGCTTTTTATATACCACTTTAAGAGCCAAGAATATATCTTGGCGTCCCTTTAACGAGTTCTCGTAAAATCGTGCTTTTAGCTGCGAGTCTTTCAATGCAATGGGGGTCTCATCGGGGATCCAGAGCATAGAAAAAAAAAAAAATGTGCAATTTATACAGTGTTGATGTTAGGTCGCGCTGGGTGACATGATTTATCCAAAGGACTGTGGAGCGGCTGAGCCAAACCTACTCCTCCAGTCTAGTACTTCACTGGTCTGTTTTTTTGTTTTTTTTTCAGCAGACGAGACTAAACTGACGACCAGTTTAAAGTCGGCTGCATTAAACATATATATAGAGTCGAAAACAAACAGAGAACAAAATGTTAAATGTCAATTCCAATAAATCCAACTAATAAACAAATAATAAACTTATCCTAGCATCGAGAAGGTAATTTCCCTTTTCTGTGTTGCTGGGGAATATAATTAAATGGGAAGGCCAGATAACACAACACCTAACTGTCTAAGATGGAGTTATCTGCTGGAGGACAGTACATGGGAAGGACAGATAACACAAGACCTGATGGCCTATGACCAGGTTATCTGCTGGAGGACAGCACATGGGAAGGACAGACAACACAAGACCTGATGGTCTATGACCAGGTTATCTGCTGGAGGACAGTACATGGGAAGGACAGATAACACAAGACCTGATGGTCTATGACCAGGTTATCTGCTGGAGGACAGCACATGGGAAGGACAGACAACACAAGACCTGATGGTCTATGACCAGGTTATCTGCTGGAGGACAGTACATGGGAAGGACAGATAACACAAGACCTGATGGTCTATGACCAGGTTATCTGCTGGAGGACAGTACATGGGAAGGACAGATAACACAAGACCTGATGGTCTATGACCAGGTTATCTGCTGGAGGACAGTACATGGGAAGGACAGATAACACAAGACCTGATGGTCTATGACCAGGTTATCTGCTGGAGGACAGCACATGGGAAGGACAGACAACACAAGACCTGATGGTCTATGACCAGGTTATCTGCTGGAGGACAGTACATGGGAAGGACAGATAACACAAGACCTGATGGTCTATGACCAGGTTATCTGCTGGAGGACAGTACAAGGGAAGGACAGATAACACAAGACTAGCGAGTCGTTGCACCAGATCACTAACAAGACAGTGAAGAGTATAGGACCCAGGAGTGCGCCTTGCGGCATCCCGCTCGTACTTGCGATGGACGACGGGGCTCCTGGTGGGGTTATGGAAAAGACGCGGAAGGTCACGAACTCTTCAAGAAACGAGCTAAGGCTTCTTCTGCCAGCTCGTGGAACACTGTGGCTGTATCTCCGGGGTGTGAACCCTGGCCGAGCGGACACTGGCACGGGAGCCATACAGCGTGGATATACCACTAGGTGTGTGGAGTGAGTGGGACTGGATAACACACACACACACACACACACACACTGGGGGTTCTCAACAACTGTGAATCATTTCCAGCGTGGGACTGAGAGGGATTCATCCCTTTGCATGGCTTGGGATCACTCCCTACGCAGGCAAGGCTGCTGTCCCGAAGCCCCAGCAGGTAGCAAGACACCAATAAAATCGGAAGAAAACAGGAGTACGTTAGAGCAGTGCCCGTGTGCTGGATCTCTTTTCCTGGGTGTTTTTGCACATGATGAAGCCTTAAAATACAACGGAGGGAATCCTGACACCTCAAGAATATCATGTTCCAAGTGCGATCTGAACCCCTCGGGTGTGGTCAAGAGGTTGGAACCTTCCTCACCCGCTTCAGATGGACGAGACTCGAGGTCCTCCGGTACAACATAAACTGGGCGAGCCTTTGCCTCGCTTCCCTATGGCCAGTGGCGGTGAGCGGCAGTGTGGCTGAGGCGGAATGGAAGAGGTTAATGGAAGCCTCGGGACTGACTCAACACACACGAGATTATTATGGAAATCAGAGTGAGTCTGTGGCCAGCGGGAGGACGAGAACCGTGCAGTGAGAGAGGAGAGAGAACAGAAGATATAAGCAAGAGGAACCCCAGGTCCCATTCTGTGACACTGAAGAACAGATGGAAGATGTGACATTGAAGAACAAAAGGAAGATGTAACAATGAATAACAGATGGAAGATGTGACACTGAAGAACAGATGGAAGATGACAATGAAGAAGAAATGGAAGATGTGACAGTGAAGAAAAAAATGATGTGACATTGAAGGACAAATGGAAGATGTGACACTGAAAAACAGCACAATGAAAACGGCGACGCCAACGAAAGGGAGCGACGAAACACGACCGACCGAGAACAAAACGACGAAAAACTGTCGTTGAGAGAGAGAGAGAGAGAGAGAGAGAGAGAGAGAGAGAGAGAGAGAGAGAGAGAGAGAGAGAGAGAGAGAGACCTGAGTTCCAAAACATTTATATGATCTAGTCCAAAAACTCGTTACATAAAAAAAAAACGGGGCACGTGGGGGGGAACTGCGAGGTCCCTGGGTTCGTGTCCTCAACATCCATTACGGCGCCATCTACGGAAGCCACAGCAACTAAACGGCGTCTGTCACTACCACTGCCTCACTTCATCATCCAGCCTGGAGGGTTATGTAAGGATAATATGGGAAGCAATACTTCACCTCCCAATGTACGGCCTCTGAGCAATGATCTGTACTGAGCAAGGCAATACACTGAGTGACTGACTGGACGAATTGCACGTCGTGGATATATATATATATATATATATATATATATATATATATATATATATATATATATATATATATATATATATATCAAAACTTCGAAAATATGAGGGTCCAGAGTTGGAGCGGTGAGCTCTGACACCCAGTCATCTAGCGGGCCCGGGTTCGAGTCCTAAACACTACAGATGGATCACAGCCAACCCAGCTGTTCATCCTCCTCCACTTTACAGCTTGTCAATAAATGGGTACCTCTGGGTAAGCTGCAGACACATGTCGTCGCAAGGAAAAAAAAGGACATTTTGGATGACGTCTCAAAGGAAAAAGTAATTGTTCTGAAAGATACAATTACTGAGTAACCAGGACATCACAACCAGGTTACAAGACGGCTTCAGACTGGTTTCTACTGCATCAAGAAATCAACCGAATCAAACAAGTATTCGTTAACAATTATACAAGAACTCGTTAAGAATATCTTAACAAAGAGAAAGAAAAAGCCTGAAAATCCTGCTGGTTGTGTTTACAGAATCCCTTGTAAAAGCTGTAATACGTTTTATACTAAGCAGACTGGTAAGAATCTCTCCGTTAGACTTAAGAAAAATGAATATCGTACCAGAAGAAAAGATTCAAACGGCAAGTTTAATCGTACTAGACATTTTGACCACTGTACTGATTGGAATGGTGCTAATTCAGTTATAGCCTGCAACCCCTTAATCAAGCGAAATATCATGGAATCTTCTCTTGTTAAGTGTAACATGAATATCTGTGAAGGTCTCTATAAACTGCCTTGCTCTGTGGCTGGCATAATTTGTAACCTTTCCAATCCTGACTACACGATCAAATCTTTTGACAGGTACCATGCCAGACCCTAATCTGACAACGGCGTCTCAGTATATATATATATATATATATATATATATATATATATATATATATATATATATATATATATATATATATATATATATATATCCTTCTAAGTTTCCCCTACCTCATTTTTGTATCTCCCCTGAAGATGTGATGACACGAAAGTGCACCTGGGACTCATCGTGTATCATTTCTTCCTCGTGGTTGTCACCAAATACTACGACTACATCACGCTCACCACTGTAACCAAGTGCAATATATATATATATATATATATATATATATATATATATATATATATATATATATTCTTTTCTTTAATTTTCCAAATGAAGGAACAGAGAAGGGGGCCAAGTGAGGATTTCCCTCAAAGGCTCAGTCCTCTGTTCTTAACGCTACCTCGCTAACGCGGGAGATGGCGAATAGTATGAAAGAAAAAGAAAATATTTATACATATATATCATGGATAGAGACTTTGTTTCTGGACTCCCCTCTCCACTCCTCCTGACCTCTCTCAACCCTTCCAGTTCTCTGAACATGCTGGGGGTTTGGCCCCAACATCCACAATTGAACTGTCACAGCCAGCAAGTGCTGGCCCTCTTAATACACTGCCAGGCTTAGCTTGCACCGCCGCTACATGTGAGAGAGAGAGAGAGAGAGAGAGAGAGAGAGAGAGAGAGAGAGAGAGAGAGAGAGAGAGAGAGAGAGAGAGAGAAACATGAGAAAGACAGCACAATAAACCAACACACGAGAAATATGAGGATGAACTGGACGAGGAGCTAGTTTGGGGGAAGGGGGGTGGACTTACCTGGTCGCCTCCGGTACCTCCAGCAGGCCCCGCTACACACGCACACACACTCACCTGGAAAATAGAGAAGGCATTAGTTGGTGTTGGTCACGAGAGAGAGAGAGAGAGAGAGAGAGAGAGAGAGAGAGAGAGAGAGAGAGAGACTACCTACCCTCCCAGGGTTGTACCGAACAACACTATACTAACACCACGATGGCAGTGGCCAGTGCGACGTGTTCCCCGTACGTCGTGCATCCTCAGCAACACTCGTCCCTCAACGGTGTCATCTACCTACGTCACACGACTACCATCTAGCCCGGCTTCATCTGGGACTGGCTTGACCCACGCCTCCAGTACTCTGTTAAATGTTCCTGTGGTTGTTCTAGCCACATGTGTCTCCTAACAGCACACAATGAACATCCGTTGCGGATCCCTGGCTGGGTTGTTATGTAACCTGTAGTCTGAAGCATTTCTAGACTGTTGCATGATTATTCTGGAGGACTTAAGTGAACGTATATCTTCCTTTGTTGAGATATATGAAGCGTCAGTGCATCTTCCCCGACACCTTCCACTTGCTGCCTTGCATACATTATCATACATCATTCTCTTCGTTCCAGCCTTTATAGTTCCAGATCTTCCAGTCCCTCACACATGTCCGCGTCCCCTCCAGTCTCGTTGTGAACAGCTCTGGAATCTTAATTCCTTTACTTCAATCGGGTTCGTCGGTGACCGAACGCCAGTGTTCGATCCTGCGTCCCGTGGACACATCAAAAGTTTAAAATCCACCAACAGATTTCTCTTTGTCTTATCGTGCGCAGGTTCTGAGTCAGGCCTCTCCCTGCCTGCCCCGATAGCGCTATCTTCTTTATGTGTTCTTCGGAGTCCCCATTTCTCCTCATTTAGTCCGACACGCCAAACCTTCTGCGTCGGTCTGAGTGTCAATCGTTCACACGGCTGCGTCTTAACACGGCGTCGCACCGAAGTATTTTGACTCACCCCGTTACCCATCGGCTCAAAATGCGCCTTCGACGGTTTCCATAAGGCCCACTTCTGCCCGTCTGTACGACGAGTCTGGCGTCCTTCCTGCATCCGATCAGCTTCGGGTGCCCCACCATTATGGGGCTGGGTGGGGGTCATCGGGGCAGCTCCTGACGATGCCCTCCTCGGCCTGGCACCTGCTGACCTCCCGCGCGACGTGGTGGCACGAGCGTGAACCGGGACACGAACGCCCCCTACCTCGTCCTACCCCGGAGAGGACATCCCCGCACGACCCCACACACACTCTCTTATCGCGCGTGAAGTCGAACCGTGTGTGTGTGTGTGTGTGTGTGTGTATTGCTTAAGGATATGAGAGAGAGAGAGAGAGAGAGAGAGAGAGAGAGAGAGAGAGAGAGAGAGAGAGAGAGAGAGAGTCTACAAGCACCAGTATCAGGCCAACCACCCTCCCCCCCCCCCCACAGCCTGGGACATCTACCACAGTGCCCCCCCCCCCCCCCCCCGCCTCCCAGGGAGGCCATATAGGGTAGGAGGGAGTGGCGGCGGAGGGCGTGGGCAACACGCACGTTATGACGTAACTACTACACCAACTTTCACGACAACACACACACACACACACACACACACACACACACATACAAGGGCATCGGGAATACCCTATATATTACCACAACTGTTAAAGGTGATCATGCCATGCTTGAGTTTGATTATCTGATAAAGTATAATATATATATATATATATATATATATATATATATATATATATATATATATATATATATTATCCCTGGGGATAGGGGATTAAGAATACTTCCCACGTATTCCCTGCGTGTCGTAGAAGGCGACTAAAAGGGGAAGGAGCGGGGGGCTGGAAATCCTCCCCTCTTTGTTTTGTTTTGTTTTTTAATTTTCCAAAAGAAGGAACAGAGAAGGGGGCCAGGTGAGGATATTCCAAAAAAGGCCCAGTCCTATGTTCTTAACGCTATCTCGCTAAGGCGGGAAATGGCGAATAGTTTAAAAAGAAAAAAAAAATATATATATATATATATATAAGAAAAGATGAGAGACAAAACAAGATTCAAAGATAAGAAACAAATCGCTGGAAAACAGCAGAGAACTGAACCATTTTCTATGTTAACATACATTGGAAAACGGAGTTCGGTTGCCGGGTGCCAGCCAAGGCTTTGTACGGGGGGTGGGAGAGAGAGAGAGAGAGAGAGAGAGAGAGAGAGAGAGAGAGAGAGAGAGAGAGAGAGAGAGAGAGAGAATTTGTGAAGTCTCCAACGAAGGTGTAGGGACATGGGGGGTGGACCCCCCTCTACCCCTCAAGCACGCAGAGGGGAGAGGAGAGGAGGGGAGAGGAGGGGAGAGGAAGGGAGGGGAGGGGAGGGGAGAGGAGGAGAGGGGAGAGGAGGGGAGGTGGTGGTTAACACAGCGGGGAGGAACTGCTGTACGAACGAAGTCAACGAGCCAATGAAGCTACGAGATGTGGAGTGACGAGGACGCAGACTGAACTACACCACAAGCGGGTGATAACAACACATGGAAGAAGGAAACCTCGGGAAAAAATATAAGGCGAATATGGTTGTGGACATGTTAAATATAACAATACATCCAAGTCTTTCATAAATTCACCAGGAGTCTATTATCACCAGTTACGAGGAGGAGGTTATAATGAGGGTCAAGGATTATGAGGGAGGGTTGTAGGTACTGATTATGAGGGAGGGTTGTAGGTACTGATTATGAGGGAGGGTTGTAGGTACTGATTATGAGGGAGGGTTGTTGGTACTGATTATGAGGGAGGGTTGTAGGTACTGATCATGAGGGAGGGTTGTAGGTACTGATTATGAGGGAGGGTTGTAGGTACTGATCATGAGGGAGGGTTGTAGGTACTGATTATGAGGGAGGGTTGTAGGTACTGATTATGAGGGAGGGTTGTACGTACTGATTATGAGGGAGGGTTGTACGTACTGATTATGAGGGAGGGTTGTAAGTACTGATCATGAGGGAGGGTTGTAGGTACTGATTATGAGGGAGGGTTGTAGGTACTGATCATGAGGGAGGGTTGTAGGTACTGATTATGAGGGAGGGTTGTAGGTACTCATTATGAGGGAGGGTTGTAGGTAATGATGTAGGGACACATGAGCATACGAATGACAACAACTCCAGGAGTGTTTTCACAGTGGAACATCAGTAGTGTGGTCACCCAACACCTGGGAGGTGGTACGAGGAGCATGAGTGAGACCAAGAGAGAGAAAAAGAAGACATTAACAGAATATCAAAATATCACGTCTTAATACATGTGCAGGGGGTCCCCACGAACGTAGAACTCCCTCCCTGTACTGTACAAGAGATGGGGGGACCCCGTCCCTCTATCTCAGGGACATAACTCATCCCACTGGCAACTAAAAGGATATACCTCATCTTGCTCACCATCCCTGGGATGTATCTCATCCCGCACACCATCCCAATCGTCCGGGAGAAGTCCCATCACCCCCAAAAACCAATCAAGAGGAACCCACCTAATTACCCGTGCGAACCACCGCCTTCCTCCCAGTGTGTGTGTGTGTGTGTGTGTGTGTGTGTGTGTGTGTGTGTGTGTGTGTGTACCATCACGTCCCAAAGGGGTGGAGGTGTGGGACAGGTAACCAGCCCGCACAGGGACGCACCTCTCCCCGCCCAAACATTGCGGCTACATTGACCCCTTCAGCACGACGGGACGACCCCCTGAGCACGACGGTACGACCCCCTGAGCACGACGGTACGACCCTTCGCCACAATGGCCTGGACATCCTACCAGAGGGGTCGTACCGTCACGCTGAAGTGTTGTGCGCTTGTGCTCCAGGGTGGTACCGTCGTGCTCGAGGGTCGTGCCGTCGTGCTCAAGGGGTTTAATGAAGGCGAGACGACTCGCCAGGAGAAGTGAAGCTTCTGGAGTAAAGAGATTATTCACCAATAACCTTACCTTGCACCGTGCCAGGGCCACTCCACACGTAGACCACACGTCAATATACCATCAAGATCTCAGTCCATTACTCTCCTGTCTCCATCTATAGTGGTGCGTGGGGAGGAGGCTTCTGCTGTACTATCCTGTCTCCATCTATAGTGGTGGGTGGGGAGGAGCCTTCTGCTGTACTATCCTGTCTCCATCTATAGTGGTGGGTGGGGAGGAGCCTTCTGCTGTACTATCCTGTCTCCATCTACAGTGTCGCATGGGAGGGAGCCTGCTGTCCACTATTCTTCCTCCATCTATATAGGTTACGTATGCAAGATCCTATTACTTTCCTCCACTTGTAGCCTCACTACAGACCACCAAGTCTTATAAGACGTGCCTTCCCACGTACTCCCATGTATATGTGCCTTCCCACGTACTCCCATGTATGTGATGGTGAGCTGAGGTGGATGCTACAGCCAGTTCATCATTACGTAACATGGTTCCTGGTGGCCCATTTATCACGTGTGGCAACTTAGGTCAATTGCAATTGACCTTCCCACAGTGACCTGACCTGACCTTCTCTACAGTCTTTGGTTCATATCATCACCCATGTGTTACATGTAGTCATTATGTATATATCAACGTGTATCACATGGTATCATCACATATATCCACATGTATCACATGGATCCACCAGTTATATCCACATACATCATATGGAGTCATTGCATATATACACATACATCACATGAACACATCACATATATCCAAATGCATCACATGAAATCATCACATAAATCCTATGCATGACATGGATCCACTGCAAAATATCCCAATGCATCACATGGAAACATCCTATATTCCCATGCATCACATGGAAACATACTATATCCCCATGCAGTACATGGAAACATCCTATATTCCCATGCATCACATGGAAACATACTATATCCCCATGCAGTACATGGAAACATCCTATATTCCCATGCATCACATGGAAACATACTATATCCCCATGCATCACATGGAAACATCCTAATATATCCACATGCATCGCATGGAATCATCATATATATTTCACATGGATTTACCTTTATATCTTCATTAATGTCGAGCACTCGGGACCTGCTGCCTAGCACGGGCCGATTCCCAGGACCTGCCTTGATGGGCCAGTAAGACAGATGGCCGATCACATCGCTCCATCACCAACACACACACACACACACACACACACACACACACACACAATCCTACAGGATATCAAGCTTGCCATCTCCTGCAGGAGGGAGGGAGACGCGATCTACTCCTCCTGAGGGCCAGATGCAGCGTCCCCCAACGCCACACACCACTACGTCTGTCAAGAGGACGTGGCTACAAACACCTTGACGACCTCCAGTACGAGCGGGGAGTGGTGTCAGCGGCACGCTGGTTATACAGGTACGACACGCGTCCTGCGCACGACCCGCCCAACTCACACATGAGGACCGAGACGAAGCGAACACGTTAGCCAGGCTTCGACATCCCAGACACACCTGGGACGACCCGACCCATCTTCTCTGACCCTCCTGACGCCCCCAACCAGCCATCAACACCCATAACCGTAGGACAACGAGGCACACACTCCCCCTCTCGTTACCCAACCACTAACGACACAATCCTGTCTCAATCACCAAGCTCTGTTGTACTAGTGCGTCCCCATCGTGCATCGTCTGCTACCATCACCACCACCACCACCAGCTCGTTCTACTTGCTAACCAGTCACTAGTCTCAGGTACCTGGGAGGACGAGGGGAATGGAAGGGGGGACATCACCTACTACACAGAGCACCTCAGAAAACCTTCGCTGGTTGGGAAGACCCAAGTCCCTCACCCTACAATGACGCCACTAACAGAGGAGCAGAGGCGTCAGCAGGTCTCCACGCCAAGTGTATAGCCGATCCATCACCAGCAGCCTCGCACATTTCTTCACCTGGCGTCACCTGTAACTTCACCTGGCTTCACCTGGAGGTTTAGCTGTAGCTTCACTTCTAGACGAACACAAATCCTACGCTGTCATCTGACGAACAAACCCTTACATCTACAATGCTCAAGATCCGCCATACCTCACCACTGTGGCATACATCCTTTGTCTTCGGACGGTTCCTACACCCTCACCCTGACACAGATCCTTCGTCCTTAGACGGCCCGTCTACCCTTAGCCTGGCACGAGCCCTTGTCTTCAGACGGTCCGTCCATCCTCAGTCTGACGAGGGCACATGGGATTCACCGGGCCAGTCCACACCTGCTACATACATAACCAGAGGACACAACCATCACTAGACGGTATCACTTGATACTACCCGACCTCGAGGTGGTCAGGTCATGATCCACTGCCCCTCACACCCTCACAAGCTCTGACCTCCTCCTCCTCCTCCTCCTGCTTCCCCCCCCACCCTATCCTTATTGTCCTCCTCAACACCCCTCCAGGTCCGACGCAAACCCAGCCTGTTATTCCTGGTCACACCGACACCTGTGGACCAACACGTGCATGACACACACACACACACACACACACACACACACACACACTGTATGAACACATGCGACACAACGTAAGGCTTTTTATCAACACAAACAAACATGAAAACGGCACAACAACATGAGCAGACTCCGTCTTAAAAACAACCAGAAAGGATCAAATACTGAAGGAACGACTCAAGAAAACCCCTGGCCTGTTCGAAGCTGTATCGAACACTCCGTCCCGACGGTCATGAGACAAGAGGCTGGGACGCGCCTGATTCGAAGCCTTCGAACCCTCTCTCCTTCCCTACCCGTAGAGACACAGGGGTTCGGTACAGCTTTTCGACCATGGCGTGTCTCTAGAGGCCATAGGGCGTATCCCAGGGATCTTGTCCTCGACCGCACATATCTCGTACCTCAACAGAGCCACAGAATATACGCCCTGAGACGCCATACGCTACATGGGAGACGCAGTGACGTGCGTAGATAGCAGGACAAGACAGGGTAGGGAGTATGGGCGTCGAACCTGTGAGTAGGGGGTGATGGGTGAGTGATGGGGGGGGGGGGGGGAAATGGTTGGATTGTTCTTTAAACAAGCACAATGACCCCAGCTGGGGCTGGACTGGCGCGGAATTGATGATGAAAGGATAGAGTGTGACTGTTGTCACTGGCTTGTGGAATGGCTCGATACTCACCTGCCCAGATATACGATATGCGATATATGACACGATATACAGCACTCAGCTCCCCAGATATACGATATATGAAACGATATACGATACTCACCTCATCACATATAAGATATACGATATATGAAACTATATACATATATCACCTTAAATAGTGAGCAACTTAAAATAATATCACCAATGCAGATAAACGAGAAAGGGGAGTAGGCTAGGGTCAAATATAACTGCAAATATAACTCACAAAAGATGTTTAAAGAGAACCCATAAAGAAAACGGGGGGCCCAGAGGGAAACTACAACCCCACGTATTTACAGTGTTACACATCTCCTCGCCCCCGACTCTGGCGAAATACTGGGAAATTGGCAACATGTATGTATGTACGTATATATGTATGTATGTATGTATGTATGTATGTATGTATGATACACAGCAGGGTCTTTTTATGGGGCAGATTTTCGAGGGCTGGAACCGACACACACACTGGGGGGGAGGGGGGGGGGTCACGCTCAATACTGAAAAGTGACGTGTGTATTTTTTTTTTTTTTGACTGGAGAGAGAGAGAGAGAGAGAGAGAGAGAGAGAGAGAGAGAGAGAGAGAGAGAGA
Source organism: Panulirus ornatus (assembly GCF_036320965.1). Classification (NCBI taxonomy): domain Eukaryota; kingdom Metazoa; phylum Arthropoda; class Malacostraca; order Decapoda; family Palinuridae; genus Panulirus; species Panulirus ornatus. The sequence goes on from NC_092282.1 coordinate 24,732,171, forward strand.
GAGAGAGAGAGAGAGAGCACAGGAATGGCAGCTGGTGAAGACAGTTATACGTAGTCGTACCGTCGTGCTCAAAGGTCGTACCGTCGTGCTCAAAGGTCGTACCGTCGCGCTCAAAGGTCGTACTGTCGCGCTCAAAGGTCGTACCGTCGCGCTCAAAGGTCGTACCGTCGTGCTCAAGACGGCCCACACACACACATCAGCTGCATTTCTTTGTCTTCGGCAAATACAATAACGATACAGCCCATTGTATCATACAATAACAGTCATAACAATCTAATATTCAAGTCTGTATTTAACTCTGTCTTTTACATTTAGGGAAAACTCTATTTTTCCTGTGACATGCGGTTGTATTAAATGTATGATACATCACTGTTGTTACTACACTACAGTATGATACAGCCGTTCTAACAACGTAAGTGATCAACTTAGTGTAGTTCTAACTTAAAGTATGAAAAAAACTAATGTAATTCTAACTTGCTGTATGATACAGTAAGACAGCAGCTGTGACTCATGTATGAAGAAAACAATAAAGTTGTATTTTCTTTCCCTGAATGTATGACGCAATGTAATCTTGTTGTAACGTAATGTGTGATCAACTCTGTGCTAACTGCATGATTACCTTAGTTATTATAACTTAATGTGAGACAAACTTAGTCTAACTTAAATGATCAGAAGCTAAGTAATCTCTCCTTACACTGGGTTAGACCCTAATCACCCCAGTCACCGTCCATCCCGTAATGACCCTAATTACTTTTTTCTTAATTAACCTAATTACTGATCTCATCATTACCCTATTTAGTGTTTATCATATAATTAACCCAATTATTGTTCACTTCATAATTAATTTAACCAGTGTCCTACTTTTCATTACCCTAATTAACAGTCATCTACTAATTACCCTAATTTCCGTTCTCCTCAAAAATCTCTCTTTAACTACATCATAAATTAAACAGTAGATGATCAGTGTGCAGTACAAACAGGTGATTAATTAGCTCCTGACTTATGTAATTACCTACCACTGCTTAATGACACTTACATAATCAAGATGACATTTATCTACTAATCAATGCACACTTAACTACCAAAGCCTGAGGGCACGACACATGAACACGACGGTACGATCCTTGAACACGACGGTACGATCCCTTTAGCACGACGGTACGATCCTTGAGCACGACGGAACGATCCCTTGGGTACGACGGTACGATCCCTGAGCACGATGGTACGATCCTTGAGCACGACGGTACGATCCTTGAACACGACGGTACGATCCTTGAACGCGACGGTACGATCCTTGAACACGACGATACGGCCCATGTATATATATATGAGAGAGAGAGAGAGAGAGAGAGAGAGAGAGAGAGAGAGAGAGAGAGAGAGAGAGAGAGAGAGAAATCCTTCCCTCCCCCTACGTAACCCATCCTATATACGGGGTGGGACCCACCCATATTGGCATATTTGGTGACCATCACAAGTCCATTACCGATCGTCCAACGTGTCAAAATCCTTCGTACATCCAGATACCTTCAGTCCCGCTAACCACCCCTGGCCCCGACGTGCGACCCTCAACCTCAGTATGCAAATAAGGAGACGATACAGAAGAGGGTGACCATCTACTGCGAGAACCATGGAACCAGAACAACAGCACCAAACAACAACAACAACAATAACATTGTACTCCTTCCATCTCAGGTTTCGGGTCAAAACAGCGCCTACAGTATCACACACACACACACACACATGAACTCTACCCTCGCATGCCTCACATATCTGAGTCTTCTATCCATTCCTTCAACCTACACAGGGGAAGAAGTGGCTAAAAAAAAGGTTTATTAGATACCTGACTGGCCATTACTGTATGAATGTGTGTGTGTGTATGTGTATGTATGTATGTATGTATGTATGTATGTATGTATGTATGTATGTATGTATGTATGTATGTATGTATGTATATTCCTATGTGTCCACAGGGAAAATGAAACACGAAAAGTTCCCAAGTGCACTTTCGTGTAATAATCACATCATCATGGGAGACACAAGAGAGAAATATAACAGTCAGTTGATATACAACGAAGAGACGTACGACGCCATTTGGTAAACATGTGATTGTCCAAGACAATCGTATGTTGACCAAATGGCGTCCTAGCTACGTCTCTTCGTAGTATATCAACTGACTGCTATATTTCTCTCTTGTGTTTCCCATGATGATGTGATTATTACACGAAAGTGCACTTGGGAACTTTTCGTATTTCATTTTCCCTGTGGACACATAGGAATATACTTGATCACGAGCAAAATTGTCATCCTTTCCAATATATATATATATATATATATATATATATATATATATATATATATATATATATATATATATATATGACTACATTCGCTCAATTGGTTTGTGAACCATTTTGCGACACTCGTTGGCCTGGCTGGGCCAAGGATACCAGAGATGATCATGACAGGTAATGACCCCATCACATCCACGGAAATGAGTTTGGTTTTCCAGAGCTTTTACGGACGAGAGAGAGAGAGAGAGAGAGAGAGAGAGAGAGAGAGAGAGAGAGAGAGAGAGAGTCTCTATCATATGACATCAGACATCAAAGTTCCCTTTCGTGTGACTTCAGGGACAAGGTCGCTTCTAACACTGTCACACTGGGCCAGCCACTTCTCACATCACACTACATTAACACTGTCACACTGGGCCAGCCACTTCTCACATCACACTGCCTACGTTACATAGCGAAGCCATTTAAGGTACACTACCCCTTCCACTGCGGGAAAAAACTATATGCAGCACTCGAACCCTTTCACAGTGGAACGGCCGGCCACTGCAGGTCAATAGCCCTTTTACCTGAAACGACCCTTTCGTCAGCTTTGACAGTGGGGTCAGAACTTTACCTCCCAATTTCCCTTTCACAGTGGTTGTTTTCCAGTCCATAATGCGACAACACTGAACTATTTCTTCAGCGCATCACCAGCCATCCCCTAGTAAGCCACTGGATCCATATTGTAACTTATTACGTGTTAGTGTTCAGCTGTATTATCCTGGTCATAGATCACCAGGTCTTGTGTTATCTGTCCTTCCCATGTACTGCCCTCCAGCAGATAAACTGGTCATAGACCATCAGGTCTTGTGTTATCTGTCCTTCCCATGTACTGTCCTCCACCAGATAACCTGGTCATAGACCATCAGGTCTTGTGTTATCTGTCCTTCCCATGTACTGTCCTCCAGCAGATAAACTGGTCATAGACCATCAGGTCTTGTGTTATCTGTCCTTCCCATGTACTGTCCTCCAGCAGATGACCTGGTCATAGACCATCAGGTCTTGTGTTATCTGTCCTTCCCATGTACTGTCCTCCAGCAGATAACCTGGTCATAGACCATCAGGTCTTGTGTTATCTGTCCTTCCCATGTACTGTCCTCCAGCAGATGACCTGGTCATAGACCATCAGGTCTTGTGTTATCTGTCCTTCCCATGTACTGTCCTCCAGCAGATGACCTGGTCATAGACCATCAGGTCTTGTGTTATCTGTCCTTCCCATGTACTGTCTGTCCTCCAGCAGATAAACTGGTCATAGACCATCAGGTCTTGTGTTATCTGTCCTTCCCATGTACTCCAGCAGGTACCCTCCACGGACCAACACACCTGGAAAGCGAGCCTCCCTGTGCGTCCTTAAAGGAAGGTAGAGCAAGAGAAGAATCTACGTCAATTTGGATCCATTCCAGCACACTCCAACCCATCGACACTTCAGCTTGGACGTACCCACGCAAGCCACCTGCAATCGATGGCTCCCCAACCCATGCAGGAGGAGGGCTCCTCCTCCTCCCGCAGTTCTCCTCACTCGACGCAGGAAGGTGACTCTCTACACCCAAGTCCCCGACTGCCGGAGTTAACCATACCCAATCTCTCCCCCTTTACAGCCAGCGGTGTCTCGCCACACGACACCGGCGGCGGACACCACGAAGTCTGGCAGAGGCTACGGTGATGGTACTCCTCCGGCATCAATGCAACCACAAGAACCTCGTCTTCCATCCTTATCCTCCAAACAAACGAAGACACTTCGGTCCCACACCACTCCACCGTCACCACCACCGGTTCAACCGGTGTTCCCTGATCACCAGCCGGATACCGGACGACACGCCCGGCACGGACGACGTCCCGAACCACCCCCTCACACGGGAACCGCCCACAAGAACGCACAGACTCCTCAGACGAGAACCCACACACACTGTAAACACCAGTGGCCAAAGACCGACGGTGTTGTACTGATACGAGAAAATAAATCTACGTGAACGGCAACTGATCACACGTTCTCAACGAATCCTCAAAACCACAGGGAGGAAACCCACTCCCCCGTGTGCGAATCCTTTGAGCCATCGCATCATGAACACGACCAAAAGGTTCCTCCCGCCACACTTCACTTGGCAGATCAGGTTCTTCTGGAGGTAAACAACAAACGTACGGGAAGCAGAGCTCTGCTTGAAATGAACTACATTGTCCACCAGGGTCACACAATCCAGCACACACACGTAGGAGACTTCAATACGCATCGCTTGACGACCTGCTGCACAACCACACCTCACCCTCGATACCCTCAATATAAGAACCCGTGAAATATGGCTTTATGAACCTAATACAGAGAGGCGATTTGACCCACAACCACAGCCACACGCCCACCTAAGCACCTTCCTATGCGATCAAGTATGCCCTCCTCCTCCATTACCACAGACACTGCTGTGGTGTCCTCTCCCGTCCCACATCGCGGGTAGATCAAACACAAAGCTGGCTGGCACAGATCTCAAGAGTCCACACAGACGACCACTCCTTCATCTTCACAACCCTCCAATCCTCCATGAGGCTATCCACCACCTTCCTATCCAACAGCCAGCACAGCCAACTTACCTGACCGACGCAACACAAGGGACTTGGTTCACTGGTCCTGCGACACTCGTGTCCACATACTGAACGCGAGGCACAACTCTTACCTACATACCAAACATGTGTCACTTGTATGTATGAACACTTTTAACTTTATCATCCCTCCGGCTTCTGCCACACGTGTGTAAGTAACCCACACCTGCATTTCTCCAAATTTCCTTATGGACGGAATTTGCATACAATTTACTTGCAGGTAAACATATATTGTTCTCAGGTGAGCTTAGGGACAGAGGACTGTAAAAGAAGATGAGAGGAACCATTATACCTAACTTACAAAAACTAAAATAAAATAACCGAGGAATTGGGGAGTTAAGATGGGCAAGTTGTTGTGACTGGTGAGAGGGCTGGGGTCTGACAGAGGGGCCTGTCAATGGTGTCAGTGTGTTATGCCAGGTCTGACACATCTCACGTGACCTGTTGAGCTAGTGAACAATAGCCATGACGGTGGAGGGAGAGAGCCCAAAATTCCTGTCTATATGCATATCTTTATTGGTCTTTGGACTCAATAACCACATATAAGATTATGATGTTCTTCTGTGCCTTTTCTCACATCATGAGAAATATATGTGGCCATGAAATCCTACAATACACTGCGGCCTTGTGGCACAACGCGTCGGTCCCTCACCGAACGGGCTGGGGATTCGAACCCCACAGGTTGGGGGGTCTTGAAGTGTGCTCGGTGGGGGGAGGTGACCTGGGAGACAGAAGGGGGAGGGAGGGGCGGTAAACAACTCAGTATGACCAGCCCAGGTCACGACCCCGGCTCCCAGACGGACACGCTTCGGTAGCCCTAAACCCAAGGCGCGGTAAACCCCTCACGCCAGCCCCTGGCCGGACGGGACCCACACACACACACATACACAAACACGAATTAAAACAAGGAATTTCCACGGGTGTTCGAGAAGTTCACGGGCCTTCGCTATACGCGTGACGGGGCGCGGGGGGTAGAGCCTCGCCCTCGGGGTAATTCTGTACGGTGTATGACGCGTGGGTACACACACCGAGTCAATAGGCCTTACAGCAGCTCCACCTGTTAACACCGGCCGATTATAATCCCCCGAAGCCGTCTCCTTATAGCGGTAACCTGGTCATAGCGACCACCAGTCACCAGCACTCGCAGCATCGCACACCAACTACTTAACGAGGCAACCATCACCGGTCTATATCATAACGATCGCCGGACGCAATCACTGTGTAGAAAACAGCTGGCTGTAACGATCACTTCTCTACTGCAACCACCTCTCTCTACAGTGACCATCTGTTTACAACAGCTCGTTTTCTTCGGTAATCACCTCTCTATAGCGGCAGTTTGTCCATAACGACCGTCTTTCCATAATAACTACCTCTCTTTACTAGCCAATCATCTACGGTAATTACGGCAGTTACCTGTCTCACTCCCTTAACTGTACACACCAATGTGTTTACAATACCATCCACCCGTCTACAGCGACCACATGCCTATACCAACCACCTGCATACAGCGGCCACTTATCTAACTACAGCGTCCGCCGTACAGAGCGACCACCTGGATCAGACCCAACCACCTCTATACCGGCCGCTGGTTTATACGTGCTATCTGACTCAGCGACGACCTGCCCACAGCGGACACCTGTTAATAGTCTCTATACGGGCTATACCGGGCACCCGACATTGTACACACTGCTTACGTATCTACCCATATAACTCAACAACCGCTTAAACTGACCGGTGCATCTCGTTATGGGCTCAGTGTGTTACCAGAACAAGTTCACTTTCTGATACACTAAAGCAATGAAGATCATGTGATCGATGTATTCTCTACACATACACTAGCTCACAAAGATTATGGTAAACGATACAATAATACACCAGCTGAGGGGGGGTCGGGTAGATGGTACCGGTCACCAGCTGGGGAGACGACCCTGCCTCATCTCTTGTGTATAGCCGAGGTCATGGCCACATCACATCTCTCTTCAGCAATGCGTGAGGAAGGATGTGTAATGACATGAGCAACACATTCCGTGGTGTGTGGAGAATGTGGCCAAGATAAAGAAACCTTCCCTGGTACTTCTCACATGCTAGTCGCCCACCTGGTACCTCAGATGGTGCAGGAAAACACAAGGGAAATAAGTAGAGCATGAGGTACAGGGCTCTGTAGACGCACACACAACGAGATGACGACGGCAACGTACCTTGAGCAGCGAGGAAGGGCAAGGAAAACGAGAGGTTTTTGGAATTGCTGATGAGGGATTCACCTCTCTCTCTCTCTCTCTCTCTCTCTCTCTCTCTCTCTCTCTCTCTCTCTCTCTCTCTCAAATTCATAAACATCCATCCATTCATGATAACAGATCGTTAATACTGAAAAAAACGGGAAGACAAACGAGTGTAGGCTGCAATAATACCTACCGTTCATTGTATGAACATAAACAATGGTACTTTCAACACTCTTGGGTCTGGCCAATCGCTGCTTCCAGTGGATCATCACAAAGTGGTAAGATGACGTCCCACTTCATCTGACCCATGTTAGCTTCACAAGGAATCAACATCGAGCAAGAGATGTGATGGTTCGTATATAAAAAAAAAAAAGCCGCCCTTCCTTATCTTCCCTCCGTCCGTTTTCTGTGGATTCTTAACTAATGGGAGAATTACAATTGGGACAAGTTGTCAACCCCCAACGTATTAAGTTGCCACATGCCTCCATTTAGGAGATGGCAATACAGTTGCCATATACCTCAACATACAGGTACGATTCATTGCCAGTGCTCACCATATACAAGTGACTAAGTTGCCACATCCCTCCGTTTGGAAAGACTCTGTTGCCACATGCAGTGTCCGCCAAAAGGCACTGTCCGCTCCCAATATATCTCCAAAGGCAATGAAGGCGAAGGTTTCATGTGGGAGCAAGTGTACGACGCTTTCAGGGGTGGAATCATCGTACGTCTGGTCGCTCATCCTGGTGTTGCCAACAGCGCGAGCACCAGCGCCCCGCCTCGGGGCCATCTTGTGGCAAGGATGTTCTTTCTCGAACTCTCCCCCCGGCTGGCACTTCGCTATGGGAAGTTCGTCTCCGGGCGCTGTAGGTTTTCCACCTGCGTTTCAAGATAGCTGGCTCTCACCTCTCTCTCAGGAGGAGAAAGGCCCAATTCTCGTCTGGAAGCAAGAAAGATGTGGGGTACAACACGTGAGATTTCTAAGCGCACTGGATGCTCAAAATGTACAATCAGGCGATTGCTTACTGTGAACCTCTTGATCAATGCCTCGCCTCATTGAGGATATTAAGATACTACGGAACCAAAACACAGACCTAGAATACCTCGTCAAATCCATGTCCAGACGTCTGTAGATGGTAATCAGGGCCAAAGGAAATATGACGAGAGTACTAAAATGCACATGTGACATCGCCTTTGAAAATGTAGGGGAGGCGGACAATGTGTTTTTTATGCGGACACTACAACTCCATTTGGCCAGAACAAGTTGCCAGTACTCTCCCAAAATGGTCATTCTAACTGCTCCACGCCTCCAATTGGGCAGGAGCAGTTAGTTACCAGCGTTCATAAATCAGCGCATGACTCTATTTGGGCAGACCCTTTACCCAGCGGTCACCATATGGGCGTCACCAACCTGCCATATAATCATTTCGGACAGGCGAGCTGTGTGCCATTGATCGCCAAAAGAGAAATGCTCAGCCGGCGTCACACACACATCTCCACACGACTGGGTTGCCAGTGCCGTCACCAAAATTGGGCGTCACGCACTTCCCGGGTTACCAAGCTCCTTAACAGGCCAGGCTGGTGGCCTGGCACGCTCCAACAACAATGGTCAACACATTTTTATAGCATGTGAAGTGATATGGCTTCATAATAACGAAGGCCAAACTAACTTGGCTGCTGAACAAATGGAGTAAATTCAAGCCGTGAATCACACACCTCCAATAGAAAACGTAACTTTTAAGCGTAGGTTTACCCTCCAAAAAACTATTTTTCCCCCAACAGAAATGGTGAGAATTAAACATTCAAAATAATAATTATCTTCCAGAATAATGTAACCTTAGGATATGAATTATGAATGCCTACATTTTACGACTATACACAGGAGTAAGTTTAGGGTGTGTGTGTGTGTGTGTGAAGATAAATTACACACTAGTAGAGAAAAAAAATACTATATGAACCCAAGGGAAAACATTAGTTGTTTATTCTTATGGAATAAATGACTGTGGGCTGCAGTGTGGGAGGCGGGTATATACGTCTACGACTATATATATATATATATATATATATATATATATATATATATATATATATATATATATATATAATAACACTGGCATCACCGTGCAACGTTCACTACTGTGAGTCCAACATATATGGAAAATCAATTAACTTCGAGATGACATAAATAAAGAAATATGGAAAATCAATTAACTTCGAGGTTAATGAATAAATAAAAAAATAAACTACAATTCGAAACCTGGCTGAACCTTGCGCCACGGGAGGTGATGATGAACGCCACGCAGAAAATATATACAAAATATTATGACATAAAAAAAAAAGAAAAATTATAATCTTGTCCAATAAACGAAGGAGGGCCAGAGAAACCAACATGGCGTCTGTTGCCATGTATCTATGTGGGTACTGAAACCCGTCTTACCGGGGTATGAGGCATTTAAATGGATGCTGAAACCCGTCTTGACATGGTTAAAGGTTTTTAAATCGGCGCTGAAACCCGTCTTGACAGGGTTAAAGGTTTTTTTTATAATACTTATGTATCATAATCACAAGAACCAAATAATGTTCCTCGAAGTTTACACTCTAATACAGTTATCTTTAGATAAAGGTTTACTGATAGTCCAGACAGTGTTATAATTAGAAGGCCTAAATAAGAAAGCCGTGTGTGTGTGTGTGTGTGTGTGTGTGTGTGTGTGTGTGTGTTGGAACGTTGTGGGATCAAGTGGCTACAGACAGACAAGAGGTCAATGGAGACGCAATCCACACCAGGCGTATGAGACTGTCTTCCCAAACGTGTGAGTTGGGAGAGCGTTATGATGCAGTAAACCATTCCTTGACATAACCATTTCTGTCTCCCACAGTGTTTCCGACACACACTCACACTTTCCACACACACACACCCGCGAGTGTAGCCACTCGTCCGTTGCTGTTCGCATTTCGTGTGATGAGGTCATGGGAAAGGGGAGGTTGGACTTCCAGTATGGCGTAATGAACCACTAAAAGAGTACACACTTGAAGGTTTTCGAGCAAAGTCTACGGTGCAGAAAAGGACATTTACGTTAACAACAGCTTTATGTAATGGCTCGTGTACAAGGAAACTATGGCTCAGATGATCACATTATAAAACATCGACCTGTGATACGTGATTACGGGAAGACGATTTTTGTCCAGTACTTTTGAAATTAACGATAAAACGTCTTACATGGCAGTTCCCCCTCCTTCTCCCCTACAATCCAAGGGCTACAGACAATGAGGGTCGTGTAAAATACATTCTTCATTTCTTATCATTCACTATCTAATGTTTGTGTAGCCTGTTCTTCAGAGAGGACGAGTCCAGAAATACGTCCCTCTCGCGCCCTAAGCCTCTGTCGCTCGCGTGTCCTACAATAAAAAGATAAGGAAAAAGATACATTATCCACACAAGCCAGTGTGGAAACCATCTATTAAACACATATAAGGAAAAGCTGATAGATGTACACACCAGCGTGGAAGAACTCTATGAAGAACAACAATATATATATATATATATATATATATATATATATATATATATATATATATATATATATATATATATATATTCAGAGCAGCATGGAGAACATTTACCCAGCACCAGTGTCTAACTCCTCCAACAACTGTATATATATGCACCTCCGTAGATCAACTAAGATCAGACAGGACAAGAGACCATCACTCAGGGCTGCCAAGTGTGTTGGTGTGGGAGGCGAACCAAATCGTGCGGTTTCCTGATCATGTGTTGTATGCGTCTCCATAAAGGAGTAGGTGTCAGTGATCAGGGATACAGTCGTGATGTGTGGGAGATGTGCCACTTGAAAATGAACATTTGTACAGGTGGTCTTATGATCAGTAATCTCCCGAGGATACGAACCCTTGAGGATGACAGGTACGACCCCCTGAGTACGACGTTACGACCCTTGAGCACGACAGATACGATCCTTGAGCACGACGGTGCGACCTTTGAGCACGACGGTACGACACTTGAGCAAGGCGGTGTGACCCTCTGCTACGACAGCTTAGCCTTTGACCATACCTCAAAGTGATAAGCCACATCGTCATACCCCCCAGGGATGTACCGTCGTGCACAAGGTGTCGTACCGTCGTGCTCGAGGGGTTAAGATAGATCAACGAGGATGGATACAAGTGCAAACAGTACAAACTTATACAAGTGCGCACCTCCATAAAGTTAAGGATCGCAGATGGCGAGTGGATGGCTCCTGATGTAGGACAGCAAAGGACAAGTGCATGGTTCGTCTGGTACCTGAGGGTATGGTATAGCAAGACGTTGCAGGAGGTGTAGTGCGAGACGTAACTACGACAGACCTCAGTGAGGGGCCAGCCGTCTTTGACGACATGAAGCACAATCCTTAACAGCAAGATAACAACCATAGTCTCTGGAAATGGCAGTTGGTTAATAACCTCGTCAGAGACAGCGCGACCCAGCCTTAACGTTCAGTGAATCAAGTCAGATTGAGCCAAGAATTAGCGGCGGTCCTGTGGCCCGGCCCTACGGCACGCCATCAGTGATCGCCCCTTGTGGAAACGACTGGTTACTTCAAGCTCCACGATCACGTCCTCCTCATGGACCAATATCCTTTTCTTCTACGTTTTATCTACGACAACAATGCAGGCTAAGACAAGACACCGATACGATAACAGATGCCGGGACGTCCTCAGAAATGGTAAACACCGTTAACAGAAACTGCCAACGCACAACATCTCCATAAAGACGCACATCGCAACAGGAAAATGCAAAACACTTGTGTCCAAAATGGGCGAGACAAGGCACCGGGAGAGACCAGTTCGATGGGTACAAGGCGCCGCCAGATATGTGGACGGACCGACACATTAAGATATGAAGTTAAGTGGCACACCGTCTGTGTCGCGTTGCAGGTGTTGTAGAGCGTCTGTGTCGCATTGCAGCTGTTGTAGGGAGTCTGTGTCTCGCATTGCAGCTGTTGTAGGGAGTCTGTGTCTCGCATTGTAGCTATTGTAGAGAGTGTCTTGAGTTGCATAGCGTCTGTGTCGTGTTTCAGGCGTTGCAGTGTCTGTTTTGTGTTCCAGGTGTTGCACACCCGTCTGTGTTGTGTTCCAGGTGTACAGAGTGTGTGTGTTGTGTCCCTAGGTGAGGCACGGCTTGCGTTGTGTTGCACGTGTTACAGAGAACCCGCGTCATGTTCTAGGTGTTGCCCAGCGTGTGTGTTGTGTCCCAGTGCGTTGCTGTGTATATCTACAATCTAATGCGGAATACCGTGGCGCCCATGGGGCCAGTTCTGAGCCAAACGGCCGTCCGCTGGGTCTCCTGTGCAGTATATATAATGTCCATAAAAGAAAAAAGCTTTGCGGCAATGAGGTCTTCACAAGAGCTTCGTTCAAGATTTTGCTTTTAGAGTAAACGGACATTATTTCCAAGCAAAGTACTGAGTTGTAGGAGTGTTCGCAGTGAAGTTCTGGGGTGGAGGAGTGTTCACAAGAGAACGTGTCAGGAGGGGGGAGGAACCACAGGAGGAGGTGTCCAGGAGGAAGAGAACCACAGAGCAAGGTGTCTAGGATGAGGGAAGCAGCTCCCAGTCGTCCACACACTGTGGAGGTGATCTATGGCGCGGTGTGAGGCGTCTGCTGCAGGTCGCCTGGACCGGGAGGACGGGGTCGATCTGCCGTCGCAGCTCTGCATCAACACGACATCTGTACACTGAGGAGGAGGAGGAGGAGGAGGAGGAGGAGGAGGAGGAGGAGGAGGAGCGGCTCTGCAGCAACACGACATCTGTACACTGAGGAGGAGGAGGAGGAGGAGGAGGAGGAGCGGCTCTGATCCATAGTGGGCCTCCCTTATATCTGGTGACGCCAGAGGGTAGTGAGTTAGACCTGGCGTCTGCAATAGACAGATGGATTCATATTCATATCTCACAGTGAGATGGGTTTTTTTTCTGAAAACACCATTAAGAACGAAGGTACGACCCTTGAGCACGACGGTACGACCTTTGAGCACGACGGTACGACCCTTGAGCACGACGGTACGACCCTTGAGCACGACGGTACGACCCTTGAGCACGACGGTACGACACTTGAGCACGACGGACAATCCTTGGATCTGGTCTTTCTTGACCTGACCACGAAGGGTCAGGTCAAAGACCAGGCCATCATACCCAAGGGTCGTGCCGCCCGTGCTCATGGGTCGTACCCTCGCGCCTACGGGTCGTAACGTCGTGCTCAGTCAGAGGGGTTCCGGGACAGCTGCTTGACACAACAGGAGGTCGTCCGTTACGATGGGCATGTGAAGGCTTCCGAGGGACGACGCGAGCTCCAACAGACGTAAACTTTTTACGACGCACAGGATTTGAGAAAGCACGGCTCCGGTAGGCGCTGAAGCTTCTGCAGGCGGGCCAGGCTAGGGCGACAGGCCCTGGGGGCGCCCCTCAACCGCTGCTCTGGGCACAGGAAGAGTCGGTCTAGGGTCGGGGGGGTGTAAAGTGCCCGCGTCGCTTTCACTCGATTCTCTTGCGAGATCGCGGGAGAAAGCTGGGAAGCCATGGAATTACATTATGGGTACAGTCACACTGAATTACCTTCAGGATACAGTGGTGACGAGAGCCTGCAAGACGAGGAATTACATTAGGGATTGTTATAATGAAAGCTGGGGAAACAAGGAACCACACTGAGGGTATACAATCAACTAACTTATACCTTGTTTATGACAAGCAAACGAGGCCAAAAATGTATCTGTGGTTAAGGTGAATCAATAAATGATGGAAAAGGGAAGGAAACTACTGTTGGCATACAATAGTAGTTCAGGGACGAAACTACCTAGATTTCCACGACGCTAACGAGACCCCACGTACGTGTCTTGAAATGTGTGCAGCGTGCCACACCTTCATCTGGGCACCAGAGCAATACACACGCGTGCCCAACCTGACGTACAGCATAACCAACTGATTCCAGCACAGCGTCCCGGGTCACCCAGGGGGCCTGATCACGGGGGTAAATAAGGCGAGGAAAGAACCTTGACCTGCATCTCCGGGGCACGAAGAAGACCCCCCGTCCTGCCCCAGTACTGAGAAGCCCCGTCCTGCCCCAGTACTGAAAAGCCCCGTCCTGCCCCAGTACTAAGATGCCCCGTCCTGCCCCAGTACTGAGAAGCCCCGTCCTGCCCCAGTACTGAGAAGCCCCGTCCTGCCCCAGTACTGAGAAGCCCCGTCCTGCCCCAGTACTGAGAAGCCCCGTCCTGCCCCAGTACTGAGAAGCCCCGTCCTGCCCCAGTACTGAGAAGCCCCCGTCCTGCCCCAGATGGGTATCCTGCAGTGCCCTGCCTGCCACATGCAGGAGCCTTCCAGCCCCTCCGTCCAGGACAGCGAGGCAACACCAGCATGTATGCAGTCTTGGTCTACGAGGAACGCGTGTACGAGACCGAAACACGTCTGACAGAGCGGGTCAACAAAACATCAACACGTCTGACAAAGCGGGTCACACACACACACACCGTACTTTCTGCTCCTTACGAGTACATAACATGGCCCACAGTGGGCATTAAGCGGAGGCGCCCGTAATGTGTGGTGGCTGCACGCACGTAAGTCCCTCTCCATCTCATTAATCACCTCACAGTCACGTGTGCAGAGCCGCGTATCCAGTAGTGTGGAGGCAGACGTATGGCCTCATCTGCATCCCGCTGCACACCTGCACCATATACGCGCGTGGAGACACGGTCGGTAGGTGTGTTCTTATCTTTTGACACGACCTTGGCGACATGTGTTTTATCAGGCGGTATATCTGTCTTCCTTGCCCCTCGCGGGGCCGCATCCATCATGCGGGAGCCTCGCCCACGGTGAACACCGTCACAGATAACGTGGGCGGAGGATTAGGGGCTTGTGGCGAGAATTATATCATCGGGTATTGCATGCATTCGCTGCCATGGACGGCTCGCTGTGCCCCGTGTGTGTGTGTGTGTGTGTTGCTCCTCCAGCAAGAGCATTATCTCCACACTATGTCAAGCTTCCAGGCAAGCGCACCGCGTCCCAAAACATCTCAAGTCTACGGCAAGCACAATATGTCCAATGTACGCCCACAGTACGTCAAGACTGGATGAAGTACAGTATGTCCAGAGTATGGCAAGGTTCCAGCAAGTAAAATATGGCCGCAATATGTCAAGGTTCCAGCATGAACAGCAGGTTCTGTGTCAACATCGCAGCAAGTACAATATGTCCAGATCACAGTACAGAATACCTGCAGAAAGTACAATATGTCCACACTAGGTTAATACCTATACAGTGTCCACAATGTGAACATGGACTTGTACCACATGTGTGCAGTTCCCTTCTAAGTACGCTCCCGAACCCTCGTTCAGGCTGGCGAACAAACACAGACACTGGCGCAGTCTTCTTCAGTGAACGTCCGAACAAATAAACAAATACATTATAGATAAGCAAAAACACTCTAACCACCAGGCACGTTACTTGCCCCGAGAATAATAATAATAATAATAATAATAATAATAATAATAATAATAATAATATTATTATTATTATTATTATTATTATCATTATTATCATTATTACTAATATCATTATCATAATTACAATGATAAATTGAGTTTTGTAATGAAGAAAACAATGACTAAATTAGAAAGTAAAAGTTAAAGTTTTGAAAAGCTATACACACGAATGAATAACAGTGAGCCACAAGGAGGTATATTGGGACCTTCTTGGTTTTATGACACCTTTAACCCGATCACAGAGACACATGTTCCATATGAGAAGTGGACGGAGTTATAGATCAATCCGTCTGTCTGTCATACATATGTATACCGTCATGATGTATACATGGTGTGAGCGTGGGATAAGCATGCAAACACAAACGATTAATTCACATGCACACAGCATTAATGACCATGAGTCAACACGGGCCAGCCCAGGGTCTCGGACCCGCATGGATTCGAATGCCGGGCGTAGCAGTCGGCCAACATCCAACCCAGGCGTTCATCCTCCCCCTCGAGGCTGGTCGATAAATGGGTACCTGCCTTAAGATGGTGTGTGTGTGTGTGTGTGTGTGTGTGTAATCACAGTAATTACAGTAATCACACTCACAAAACAGAAGGAAGCCGTGTTTTGAGAACGGAAAAAAGCTCTTTTCAACATACAAGTCACATCTTATCGTCTATATTATCAAGAATTTCGACCTAATCGTCCATAGTCGGGTCACGCAAAGCATTCTTTTCGTTCAGGTTTGACCTGTGGGGCTGAAAGTTTCACAGCGCTTTAGACCCGTCCATCAACATCCACCTGGCAACCCTGGACACTTTTTTTTCGACCACTGGGGACGATGCAACCAACACAGCCCTCACTCCATGGTCCACTACGATGTACGTGGATCAGGCGCGAGGCCATTATTCCAGACATGAACCAGTTCCAGAGAGACAGTGATCCGACACTGTACGAGAGCGGCGGCATGAAGGGTTCACGAGACAGATTCGAAGCTTCACGAAACAATTGACTCGATGATTCACGAGACTCGTGATACGATACCCCACGAAGCTGTGGTCTTCGCTGCCTCACAGGAGCTCACTACGAGGAGAGGGGAGTTACTCGAAGCTTCATGGGGGAAATAATGAGATGATGAACCACTGTCCAGAGGCGTCCGTCCCACACACACACACACACATGCATAACGTCATGCTCAGGAGCCTTCTGCCCTCGCATGGCACCAGGCTAGCAACTGCGGCGCCGCATGCGGGCCCGTCATCAGGGAACACGCCCGGAGCGGGGCAAGTGGCCATACCCAGCCACAATTATACTAATCTATGCGACGCCATATTGGTCCATTCCTTCGGTCCCGATATTACCCAAATACGGAGGACGACTTGTTAAGTGTTGCTAGTTCGTGTATGTCAGACAACCCTGGAATAATTGCTGGTCATATCCATATTTTGTACTAAATCATATATATATATATATTTTTCTTTCTTTCAAACTATTCGCCATTTCCCGCATTAGCGAGGTAGCGTTAAGAACAGAGGACTGGGCCTTTGAGGGAATACCCTCACCTGGCCCAATTCTCTGTTCCTTCTTTTGGAAAATTAAAAAAAAACCGAGAGGGGAGGATTTCCAGCCCCCCGCTCCCTCCCCTTTTAGTCGCCTTCTACGACACGCAGGGAATACGTGGGAAGTACTCTTAATCCCCTATCCCCAGGGATAATATATATATATATATATATATATATATATATATATATATATATATATATATATATATATATATATATACACGACCTTTGACATGACCCTTAAGAGTAGGGGTCAAAGGCTAGGTCATCATACCCAAAGGTCGTACCTTCGTGCTCAAGTGTAGTACCGCCACGCCCCATGATCGTACCGTCATGCCCCATGATCGTACCGTCACGCCCCATGATCGTACCGTCATGCCCCATGATCGTACCGTCACGCCCCATGATCGTACCGTCATGCCCCATGATCGTACCGTCATGCCCCATGATCGTACCGTCACGCCCCATGATCGTACCGTCACGCCCCATGATCGTACCGTCACGCCCCATGATCGTACCGTCACGCCCCATGATCGTACCGTCACGCCCCATGATCGTACCGCCACGCCCCATGATCGTACCGTCACGCCCCATGATCGTACCGTCACGCCCCATGATCGTACCGCCACGCCCCATGATCGTACCGTCACGCCCCATGATCGTACCGTCATGCCCGATGATCGTACCGTCACGCCCCGTGATCGTACCGTCACGCCCCATGATCGTACCGTCACGCCCCATGATCGTACCGTCATGCCCCATGATCGTACCGTCACGCCCCATGATCGTACCGTCATGCCCGATGATCGTACCGTCACGCCCCATGATCGTACCGTCACGCCCCATGATCGTACCGTCACGCCCCATGATCGTACCGTCACGCCCCATGATCGTACCGTCATGCCCCTTGAATGTACCGCCACGCCCCATGATCGTACCGTCACGCCCTTCATAACAACGAGCTACTGCACTGAAAATGAACCTGGATCTATACACGTCTCATACCTGGCGATACGTGACCCAGCTGGACCTGGACACGGGTTCTAGTCTTACAATCACGTGTCCAGCGAGACAACAGCTTGTTCAAAAACACGATAGAATCAGAAGCCTGCGATAGCGAACCATCGCGGCTCACTGATAAGAGAGATAGGAGTGGTAGGATGCCTGGCTCTGTCCTATAGCAAGGAAGGGGCGGGAGATGAGGAGGGAGAGTGCCAGGGGGGAGGGGGAGGGGGGGCGATAACGGGCGCCGCGAGGGAGGGATAAGACAGGAGAGTAGAGAGAGAGAGAGAGAGAGAGAGAGAGAGAGAGAGAGAGAGAGAGAGAGAGGAACACAACACTGTGGATGTCTATACAATAGGTAAGTATTCTCTCATCTCTCTCTCTCTCTCTCTCTCTCTCTCTCTCTCTCTCTCTCTCTCTCTCTCTCTCTCTCTCTCTCTCTCTCCCTACATCAACTCATAATACAATCATACATTACAATTATACATCTACTACACCCCTACTAAACACTAAGTGGCGATTGACCTGGGGAAACTGTCCATAACCTTGACAATAACCATGGATCAAAATGACGCTTCCCCCCCCGCTTGTTTACCGACCTTCAAACACCGACTTTGAAAATACCGTTTTTTTTTTCCTTCCAAAGTTCATCTCACGAAAGAAGACAAATATACAACACGTTACCGCCAGCCAATACGGGACACTCTCCTGGCTACGCGTCGACAGCAGATGGGGCCAATAAATCACTCTTTTGTCCCCTCGTCACAGTGCTGATATTCCAACGCGTCGTAGGGAACGCCGTTCAGGGGAAAACGAACCGAAGGGCGAAACAGGTGGCTATATCTAATTGGATTCGGCCAGCAAGCTGAGGGGCAGAATACAATTAACTGTGGATTCCACCTATACAGAGAGGCCAAGCCTGCGTGATGGAATGGTCACATATGGTCCCCTGTACCACACACACACATGATGGTCACTCCCTGCCTCCCTCCACCAGAGCGAACCTGGTAAACACAGACCACCGGTTGTGTGACTACAATCGATTTGATAATGATAGATGACCCCCCAGACTACATCACACCCGACAGGCAAGTGACACCCACACACCCCACTGCCTCAAGGGGTGGAGGAGGAGGCAAGCTACAGCCATCAGACGGTGCGAAAGGAAACAAGAAAATGACAGTTACTTGTTTACGAAAGGGCTACGTCTCTTTGTTGTATATCAACTGACTGTTATATTTCTCTCTTGTGTCTCCCCTGATGATGATGTGATTATTACACGAAAGTGCACTAGGGAACTTTCTTTCCTTTTTCCCCCGTGGACTCACAGGAAGTCTATAATCTGGCCATCCGTGAGACAACAACACATCAGGAACACTAATAACTGCCATGAGAAGAGGCAGCGAGAGACCGGGCCATTCCTCACAGCCTGCGCCCATGCTACGGTCGGCCAGTGAGGGTTGGTGGTGGGGGCTGGGGGCAGTGTGGTGTGGGCTGGGCTGAGCTGTGGTTTGGGCAGAGGTGGACGAAGGATGGGTTAGTGAAGTGGTGGCCAATCCTGCAGATCTAGCCTGATAGGGAGGATATAAAACATGATCTTCTCTCCATATTCAGACTAACAGTCTTATCTCTCCCTCGAAGGTAAACTTCAAGCCTTCTTCTTAAGTAACATATATCCCTCAACTTGGAGGACGACCCCCCAAGATACATACATATATATATATATATATATATATATATATATATATATATATATATATATATATATATATATATATATATCCCTGGGGATAGGGGAGAAAGAATACTTCCCACGTATTCCTTGCGTGTCGTAGAAGGTGACTAAAAGGGGGAAGGAGAGAGAGGCTGGAAATCCTTCCCTCTCGTTTTTTTTTCTTTAATTTTCCAAAAGGGGAACAGAGAAGGGGGCCAAGTGAGGATATTTCCTCAAAGGCTCAGTCCTCTGTTCTTAGCGCTACTTCACTAATGCGGAAAATGGCAAATAGTATGAAGAAAAATATATATGCATATATCAAAACCGAGTATTACGTAACTCTAAAGACTAACAAATAATAAAGAGTTAACATAAAGAAAAACAGAATGAGGGAAAACACTTAGATCGAGGCAAACAAAAGACCATCCACTGCAAACAATACAACAAAACCAACCCCCATAAGCAAACACTGCAAAACCACAACCCTTCAGCCAAACCAACATGATAAGCAAACAATACGCCCAATCCAACATCTATAAGCAAACAACACAAACGAGAACACCAGAAAGTATACACGGTGTTGTTCCTCGGCAAACAAGTTGTGTGGAGGTGCAGAAAACCGCTCTTCGTGGGCAAACAACACGCCACAGCCCTCGTATCGCTAGGACACACGTACAGCGCCGCATCTGACCAGCTACAGCGAGACAACGAACCATCTTCAGCGATGGTCGAGGTCGAGTGTTGAGGAAAACAGGGTTTGGGAGAGCGACTGTGTTTTCCAGTGTCACTCGAGGTCATCATGGTGTGCGTATGTCACTGTTGCCTGTGTTGTGATGTGGACGGAAAACGTAAGGATGGAGTTGGCCCAGTTCATGTGGTCCCTAGATCGAAGTTTGTCGCTGGTCAACGGAGTGGCCAGCAGGCCCCTCGCTCCTGCCCAACCAAAGACCACCCCAGTGGAGTGCCCAGACCATTGAGGTGTGACTGTAATGGATGTATTTACGTTTCGCTCTGCAGGTGTGGAGCGTCTGTGGCCGCCAGGAAGAGGGCGAGTGTTCTGCGTGTGTGTGTGTGTGTGTGTGTGTGTGTGTGTGTGTGTGTGTGTGTGTGTGCTGTTTTTCTGATTTTGTTTTTAGAAATATAAATCTGTATTTAAACTGAGAAAAAAAACTACGCCTTTTGTTTTTTCTTTCAAGTCAAACGTGAAGTCAAACAAGAAGGAAGCCAGGGATGCAGACGAAGTCAAAATGATGTTCTTTTGGGTTATACTTAACAGATGATGCTGAAGTGCTACTTAACAGATGATGCTGAATTGTTACTTAACAGATGATGCTGAATTGTTACTTAACTGATAATGCTGAATTGTTACTTAAATGATGATGCTGAATTGTTACTTAACTGATGATGCTGAATTGTTACTTAACTGATGATGCTGAATTGTTACTTAACTGATGATGCTGAATTGTTACTTAACTGATGATGCTGAATTGTTACTTAACTGATGATGCTGAATTGTTACTTAACAGATCATGCTGAAGCGTTACTTAACAGAGCATGCTGAAGTTATTACCTGGACGCCAGTACTTAATCCCTTACACCCACCTGTTTATCACTTACATCCACCTGTTTATCCCTTACACCCACCTGTTTATCACTTACACCCAACTGTTTATCCCTTACACCCACCTGTTTATCACTTACACCCACCTGTTTATCCCTTACACCCACCTGTTTATCTCTTACACCCACCTGTTTATCCCTTACACCCACCTGTTTATCACTTACACCCACCTGTTTATCCCTTACACCCACCTGTTTATCACTTACACCCACCTGTTTATCCCTTACACCCACCTATTTATCACTTACACCCACCTGTTTATCTCTTACACCCACCTGTTTATCACTTACACCCACCTGTTTATCACTTACACCCACCTGTTTATCTCTTACACCCACCTGTTTATCCCTTACACCCACCTGTTTATCACTTACACCCACCTGTTTATCACTTACACCCACCTGTTTATCACTTACACCCACCTGTTTATCTCTTACACCCACCTGTTTATCACTTACACCCACCTGTTTATCACTTACACCCACCTGTTTATCACTTACACCCACCTGTTTATCACTTACACCCACCTGTTTATCTCTTACACCCACCTGTTTATCACTTACACCCACCTGTTTATCACTTACACCCACCTGTTTATCACTTACACCCACCTGTTTATCACTTACACCCACCTGTTTATCACTTACACCCACCTGTTTATCACTTACACCCACCTGTTTATCACTTACACCCACCTGTTTATCACTTACACCCACCTGTTTATCACTTACACCCACCTGTTTATCACTTACACCCACCTGTTTATCACTTACACCCACCTGTTTATCCCTTACACCCACCTGTTTATCACTTACACCCACCTGTTTATCTCTTACACCCACCTGTTTATCTCTTACACCCACCTGTTTATCCCTTACACCCACCTGTTTATCTCTTACACCCACCTGTTTATCTCTTACACCCACCTGTTTATCCCTTACACCCACCTGTTTATCACTTACACCCACCTGTTTATCACTTACACCCACCTGTTTATCACTTACACCCACCTGTTTATCACTTACACCCACCTGTTTATCTCTTACACCCACCTGTTTATCCCTTACACCCACCTGTTTATCTCTTACACCCACCTGTTTATCACTTACACCCACCTGTTTATCACTTACACCCACCTGTTTATCACTTACACCCACCTGTTTATCACTTACACCCACCTGTTTATCTCTTACACCCACCTGTTTATCTCTTACACCCACCTGTTTATCACTTACACCCACCTGTTTATCTCTTACACCCACCTGTTTATCTCTTACACCCACCTGTTTATCTCTTACACCCACCTGTTTATCACTTACACCCACCTGTTTATCTCTTACACCCGCCTGTTTATATGCTCTGGGTTATGTAAACCTGCTCAAGTGTCGGGTTGCAGCTTATCTGGAGTCTATGGTAACTTGAGGCGACGGACGGACCAGAGCTTTACGATAGACAATCTTACATAAACAGTACTAGAGAAAACACACACACACACACACACACACACACAGACACACAGACACACACACACACACACACACACATATGCTTTAGCTGGATTCGAAGCTGACGTACAGAGATTTAAAGCAACACGTTAGCAACATACATCCATCAAATTTCTGATGAAACAAGAGACAAACAAAGAAACAAAGAAATACTTGAATAATACAAGGCGTCATACAGTGTGAGTCAAGAAGGTTCTTATCTGTTTCGAGTCGACCAGTCTGTGAGCCCAACCTCTTCGACCTGTCGACCAGTCTGAGCCTAACCCCTCCGACCAGTCTGAGGCTAACCTCTCCGACCAGTCGACCAGTCTGAACCTAATCTCTCCGACCATTCGACCAGTCTGAACCTAACCTTTCCAGCCAGTCGACCAGTCTGAACCTAACCTCTCCGACCATTCGAAGAGTCTGAACCTAATCTCTCCGACCATTCGACCAGTCCGAACCTAACCTCTCCGACCAGTCTGAACGTAACCTCTCCGGCCAGTCGACCAGTCTGAACCTAATCTCTCCGACCATTCGACCAGTCTGAACCTAACCTCTCCGGCCAGTCGACCAGTCTGACCGCAGTCATCAACAAGAGAGGTGAGGGTCTACGATGGGTCAGGGCTTGTGGTGTAGGGGGGAGGGGGGGGGTACCACCTACCCAGACACCCCCCCCTCTTGCATACCTCAGCCACTCCCTCATGACCTCTGACCCCCGACACTTACCCCTCTCCTCGTGCCGGTCTGAGTGGCACTCCAGGCTGTTAGGGTCCGCACTTCTGGTGCTACCCGCCGCCACCCCACACATCTCTACCTCCCTCAGTCAGTCCCTCTCACCTTCGACTCCTTCTCCCACCTTCATCGCCAGTGTACCCGCGCCACCCTACACGTCTTTACCTCCCTCGGTCAGTCCCTCTCACCTTCGACTCCTTCTCCCACCTTCATCGCCTTCCCCGTGTCTCTACCACCATCTTCGCCCGCCTCCCTGTGGGACACCTTAGCGCAGGATAATCTGACCTTCTCTCTACAAATATCTACATCTTCTTCCTCTAAGATATTCATCTATTTCTATATCAAAATCAACATCAGCAACTCTAATTAGAGCATCTTCAGAATCACTATACACACACACACCCACACACACACACACACACACACACACACACACACACATATATATATATATATATATATATATATATATATATATATATATATATATACATGACACTTGTATTTTCGTTACCGTAACCTAAAACATTTTCATATCTTGTGGTAATATTTCTGTCCACTCTGTTTCTATCTTGATGTTTTGACATTAATTTCTGTCTGTCTACCCGTCTATTTCCTGTCCACCGGTCCATGTCTATCCTTGTATTCTCTGTCTACCAGTGTATGGCCCTCCGTCTTGCTTATGTCCACCTGTATATGTCCACCCGTCGACTCTCTGTCCAACAGTCTACGTCCAACCGTCCAATCCCTGTCCATCTCCGTCTATTCAGCGTTAAACACACCATTAAGACCACTTCCCTCTTCAACATCTCTACCATTCCTGCCTTACGATGTTTCTTCTCGTAGTTTATTCTACTTTTCCTCAGTTCCCGGATCCCTCTACCTTCATCATCACGAAATACACACACACACACACACACACACACACACACACACACACCACAGACAGACAGACAGACAACACACACACACACACACACACCTATATATATATATATATATATATATATATATATATATATATATATATATATATATATATATATATATTGGAGTGAAAGGTACTACATGGAGAAGAACTACATATGGGTGAGAGACGGTGTCTTAATGGACGAGCTGAACACACCGTCTGGAGAAGCCAGCGTCAGTGGGGAAGTAACAGTGTCTGAGACAGTGGGAGGGAGACGGGTTTAACGACCACTGTCAAACACCTACCCCGCCGTCCACACGATCACCGGACAGGACATCAATCTCAATATTGTAATCATAACAAGGATGGGAATCTCACTTCACGTTCAATATATATTTGCAGCAAAGTTTGATAAGAGGGAAAAAAGGGAAATGATAATGTCGTTTCTTTTGTAAGGACGAAGTATCTGCTGTCATATGTGTGTGTGTGTGTGTGTGTGTGTGTGTGTGTGTGTGTGTGTGTGTATGTGCATCATCCAGGCAGGCTATGTGAGGGCCACCACGACCGCATTTCTGGCCAGGGAGTGGCGGCTTCGGGTGCTGGTGCTGGCACCCCCGGCAGCGCCACCAGGCGGGCGGTAGAACCGCGTCAGGAAGAAGGAGGAGGAGGAGGTGGGTTCTGCACGACGGTGACCGACCAGGCGTCCATCCCCGACAACCGTCGAGAGAGAGAGAGAGAGAGAGAGAGAGAGAGAGAGAGAGAGAGAGAGAGAGAGAGAGAGAGAGAGACAACCATAAATAATTTCCAAATCTCCAACGTCCATATGTATAAGACTTCACTAAAGCATACTGGGGAATATTTATATCAAAGACATGATGCGGAAATGACTTAGCGATCATCAATTACATCCAAATGCTTGGAACAGGATATAAATAAAAGCTATGAATCAGGCTCGAACACTCTAATATATCATGTCTAAACGAGTGACGCTCCCGGACGTCAAGTTGGACCATTATACACACTTGGCAAGGTGGCTGCTGCTGCTGCGTCCTGTGATTGCTGTGTTGGCGTCGGCAACTGAACGGTGGCTGGACCGTTGTGGTGTTGTGTCTGTTTCTTTCCCTACACCGCTAAGCTTTCGAACTCTTTACCTTCTCATGTCTTACCTAACACCTGCCACCTGACCCCTTTTTAAAAGACAGGTATACCAACCTCCTCCAAAGGTCTCAGATTAACTTCTCGTTCCTCCTTCCTTCATAAGTCTCCTTTTGTCGTTTCCGTCTACATCCCAACCATAATGACATCGAACCCGGCCCTCTGGTGCGCACCTCAGGTTCGCACGCCTGCTGGAGGAAAGCCACAGAAAGCGTCGACAGTTCCTCACGTCGTGCTGGACCTGCTCCTGACCAGGAGGACAGGCTGCAGGACTCGACCTTCTGAGTGTACCTCAGATGGAAGAAGGAATGAAAACAAGAGTTCGAACAGGTCAATCCTCGAGTTGGTGTCGCTCGCAAATCATCCACGGGAACCCCGAGTGTGGCTTGTCGAGGGCCAATCCTATCCCTGTGGACTGATTACAACTTGGGACTGAACAGTCGTCTGCTGAAGTGCGGGTGCAGCGCTGACAAGAACCAAAAGACATGGAAAATGATTTGCCCGTCTATTTAACATGGTAGACTCAACCATTCTACACCAACGAACCACGAAGAGCTTCCTGTCTCTATACAATAAAGATTCCATCTTTTTTTTCATCCTGTCGTGGTTAACTGGGTTCATGACAGCCATGCAAAGACAAAAGGGAGGTACATATATATATTCGCAAAACCATCCCAGGGAAATGAAGACCTGATATAAACTGCTGCCGGCTGCAAAATATGGAAAATAAAATGTTCTTTCAAACCATGGGGGCCTTTTTTTTTCATTTCATTTTTTTTCATTTTTATGTTCTCTCTGACACAGTTTTTTTCTCGAGCGCTGCTGACTTTAAAAAAAGCGACTAAAATCTGGGGTGCAATGTGGCGATATCCTCTCTCTCTCTCTCTCTCTCTCTCTCGAGGTGACTGGAAATAACCTTATTCCATATCAACGAAGAGATGTTTGTCCAAGTGAAGGGCATACAGTTATGTGCCTGCCTACACCTGACACTGATACAACCACAGGTTTACCTAACAAGTAAAAGCACACACGTATCAAGACACATATAAACACATGAAGACACATGTACACACACATGACGGCACATACCCACACATGAAGACACATATACACACATGACGGCACATATCCACACATGAAGACACATATACACACATGACGGCATATATCCACAAATAGAGACACATATATACACATGAAGACACATATACACACATGACGGCACATATCCACACGAAGACACATACACACACATGAAGACACACATATACACACACATGAAGACACATAATCACACATGAAGACACATATAAACACATGAAGACATATACACACAAGAAGGCACATACACACATGAAGACACATATACACACATGAAAGGATGCACAACATAAACACACGAAAACTTACAATACAAATATGCTAATAATAATAATAATAATAATAATAATAATAATAATAATAATAATAATAATATCTATAACCATCTCTCACACTTCACCTAAAAGCGAGAGAGACTTTTCAACAACACCTCAAGTTAAACCCATTCTTATCTCTTCCTTATAAGCCCGGATCTCGTTACGAGCCAGCCGCGCCGGTAACGACCCTCCAGTCATTACTTCCTCTGTTACTGTCCCATTACTACCCCCCGTCATCAACCACCCACACCTTCCATTACCCCCCCCAACCTAGCCCCCTCATCAACCATCCATGGCGACCACCTACCAACAACCCATCAACCCGAGGGCCATCCATTACCACCCTCCCCCAACCCTACCCCTTTCTCTTGCGCTACCATCACCATGCGTCACCATCCATGATCAATTACTCCCACTCCATCATCTGTTATCCTCCTCCATCTACAGTCTCCATCACTATCACCATCACCATCACCCTGGCTCCACACTCACTCAATAATGTTTTTCTCCCCAACACTCACCCCTGGGAAAGCGCGCCCACTCACATGAACTACTTAACGAGCCGTTGTTCGCTTGTTCCCGACGCCATCCCTCGTCATAGCGGGATAAAGGATTCGTCTATAGTATTACTACTACTACTACTACTACTACCACCACTGCTACTATAACTATTACTACTACTACTACTACTACTACTACAGCTACTACTAATACAGCTACCACTACTACTACTTCTACTGCTACTACTACAGATACTACTACTACTGCTACCATTACTCGCCTACTACTACCACCACTACTACTACTACCACTACAGCCACTAGCACTACAACTACTACTAAGTAAGCTAGTAACAGAAAGGAGAGACCATGAGTATGGATGGGTGCGAGTGTGATGACTTGGTCTCCACTTCGAACCCCCCACAACCCGCTGGGTCGTGATTCGAGAAAAGGATTACGACCTTAATACCTCTGAGCTCCTGCAGCTGCAGGGTAAGGTGTGCTCCACTGAGGGCAGGAGAGTCTTTGAAGGGGATGTGCTCCTCTCCGTCCACACACGACTGTCTGACCTCTCAACACACACACACACACACACACACACACACACCGTCCAGCAATGGGATTGCATCACGTACTGTCCCACGGAACGGGATAAGGGAGCGGGATCATGCAGGAGGGTGAATGGACTCCCACGTCGCTCCCATGAACCTGGGTGTGTGTGTGTGTGTGTGTGTGTGTGTGTGGACCGCTCCGTCTCCTTATCCTCCTCCCACGCTCGCTCCTGCCTTACCTCTACACACACACACACACCCTCACCTACCCTCTAGCTCAGCTGAGGAGGCTCTTCCACAACCTGCAGTCGACTACCTGGGGTGGGCCAGGACGAGAGAGAGAGAGAGAGAGAGAGAGAGAGAGAGAGAGAGAGAGAGAGAGAGAGAGAGAGAGAGAGAGAGAGAGCGACGTAGGAGGGGGACTACAGATAAGACATTAATAAAGGGATAGTTCACACTATCATGTCAGTCGATCACTCCGACCAGTTGCTGGCCTTCCCATGCGGGAGGAAGGCAGGTCGACCACGTTATGACCAGGAGACCCCCCGCAGGTGACCCTGTTGCGCAGGATATCAAACACAATATAACAAGGAAGACTCGATATAATAACCACGATATCATTATAACAGTGCGTGTGTGTGTGTGTGGGGGGGGGGGGGGGGGGAAGACCTCCCAAACCATCGTAAGGTGTACGTAAGGTAAGGTAAGGTGCCAGACCCAGCTGTGGGGATAGAAGACCTCCCAAACCATCGTAAGGTATACGTAAGGTAAGGTAAGGTGCCAGACCCAGCTGTGGGGGGGGGGAAGACCTCCCAAACCATCGTAAGATATACGTAAGGTAAGGTAAGGTGCCAGACCCAGCTGTGGGGGTAGACGACCTCCCAAACCATCGTAAGGTATACGTAAGGTAAGGTAAGGTGCCAGACCCAGCTGTGGGGGTAGAAGACCTCCCGAACCATAGTAAAGGTATACGTAAGGTAAGGTAAGGTGCCAGACCCAGCTGTGGGGGTAGAAGACCTCCCAAACCATCGTAAGGTATACGTAAGGTAAGGTAAGGTGCCAGACCCAGCTGTGGGGGTAGAAGACCTCCCGAACCATAGTAAAGGTATACGTAAGGTAAGGTCCCAGACCCAGCTGTGGGGGTAGAGGACCTCCCGAATCATAGTAAGCTCTATCAACCGTATCGTGAACCAGCTGCAGGTCCTGAGGGACCGGTCCTCAGCACACCAGCTGCAGGTCCTGAGACATCTGTGGCGGAAACTAAGATATCGGGGAAGAGCCGTCGAAGTATAAGGATGGTGTGTGTGTGTGTGTGTGTGTGTGTGTGTGTGTGTGTGTGTGTGTGTGTGTGGCGGAGGAGGAGGAGGAGTGACCCGGCGTGAGGAGGACGGTTGAATAATGCACGAGGATCAGACGGGATCCCTGGAACGGATCTCCGAGAGCTTGTAACCCTCCGTACGGGTGCACTCTACACTCTTTAATCCTGTCCCTCCCACTCTCTCTCCCATCTCTCCTCTCCATCCTTCCTTTCCACACACACACACACTCTCTCTCCCTTCCTTCCCCTCTTCCAGCCAATTCCTTCCTCCCGCTCCCTCCGACCGACCACAAAGTGGAGAGTCGCTATTTTAGTCGCTGGAGGAGAAGCTTAATGTCCAGGTCTTGAGTTACACAAGCAAGTCTAGATTCCCATCTCGAGCCCTTCATGCTGCAGTCACATCCCCCCCTCGCCGGGGGGGCAACACTTACACAGGAAGAGTTGCACTCTCCTGAAATTATTTTACGGTTCCGAGGTCACGACTCTTGATGACCTGAGGTCAGGTTATCTGCTGGAGGACAGTACATGGGAAGGACAGATAACACAAGACCTGATGGTCTATGACCAGGTTATCTGCTGGAGGACAGTACATGGGAAGGACAGATAACACAAGACCTGATGGTCTATGACCAGGTTATCTGCTGGAGGACAGTACATGGGAAGGACAGATAACACAAGACCTGATGGTCTATGACCAGGTTATCTGCTGGAGGACAGTACATGGGAAGGACAGATAACACAAGACCCGATGGTCTATGACCAGGTTATCTGCTGGAGGACAGTACATGGGAAGGACAGATAACACAAGACCTGATGGTCTATGACCAGGTTATCTGCTGGAGGACAGTACATGGGAAGGACAGATAACACAAGACCTGATGGTCTATGACCAGGTTA
The DNA here is from genome assembly GCF_036320965.1 of Panulirus ornatus. Taxonomy (NCBI): domain Eukaryota; kingdom Metazoa; phylum Arthropoda; class Malacostraca; order Decapoda; family Palinuridae; genus Panulirus; species Panulirus ornatus. The sequence goes on from NC_092282.1 coordinate 24,762,674, forward strand.
TCTGCTGGAGGACAGTACATGGGAAGGACAGATAACACAAGACCTGATGGTCTATGACCAGGTTATCTGCTGAAGGACAGTACATGGGAAGGACAGATAACACAAGACCTGATGATCTATGACCAGGTTATCTGCTGGAGGACAGTACATGGGAAGGACAGATAACACAAGACCTGATGATCTATGACCAGGTTATCTGCTGGAGGACAGTAACACTGTCTCACATTCCCACAGTCGGTGGACAGATAAAAGGACGGTAAGCACACGGGAGTGGAAGGTCTGGGGCGGCCAGGACCTGGGGCGCCAGATGGACGAGAACGACCCTGGCGGAGGCTCGGCTGCAGGACCGTGCACTCCAGGTCGAGGATGTGCTGGGCCGGGCTGGCTTCTGGGACGAGAGGAAGTGCTCCTGTGACGTGCGGGGGGGGGGGGGGGGGGGGGGGGGGGGGGGGGGGGGGGGGGGGGGGGGGGGGGGGGGGGGTGTCCCTAATGCCGACCCCCCCTTTCCCTCGCAACGCCTAACAAGGCATCAGCCAAACCTGCTGCTGCTGCAGGTAATGCCTGACCCTCATGAACTTTGTCAGAGTGGCTGGCTGGGGGTGGGTCGGGGTGTGTGTGTGGGGTGGGTGGAGGTGGGTGTGTGTGGGGGTGGGTGGGTGGGTAGTTGGGTGGGTAGTAAGTGGTTGCTCAAGTTAGCGATTCATTGGTCATCGCTGTGGTGGTGGTGGTGGTGGTGGTGGTGTGGTGTAGGTGGTGGTGGTGTTGTTGTGGTGGTGGTGGTGTGTTGGTGTTGGTGGTGGAGATAGTGGTAGCGTTGTGGTGGTGGTGCTGGTGTGGTTGAAGGCCTTAAGGCTATACCTAAATCTCCCGGCGATAATGCAAGGCTATACCTAAATCCCCTGGCGATAATATAAGGCTATACCTAAATCTCCTGGCGATAATATAAGACTATACGATAATTTCCGAGCGATAATACAAGGCTATACCAAACTATCCTGGCGGCAATATAAGGCTATACGAGAATCTGTTGCCACAGTGCAGCAGCAGCCATATAGACACGAGGCAACGCGACGAAAATATTACTGTGTGGGACACGTGTCGGGCCCCTGTGGACCCCAGAGTTTAAGGACAACAAAAATACATTTGCTACTTTTACACAAGTTAACAAAACTTTGGACGGAGCGGGTCACGACGGAAGGGAAAAAAATTCTGTGGAAAATTGGGTGGGTGGGAAAAAACTCGCATAAAATTGATTCATTTTTCAGGGTTTTGTGGAATTCAGGGAGGAAAGGGGTGGGTTAGTGATGGGGGGGGTTTGATACATACCCCCATACCCCCTTCCTGACCCCCAGGAAGGGTCTGGCAGGCTCTCTCTCTCTCTCTCTCTCTCTCTCTCTCTCTCTCTCTCTCTCTCTCTCTCTCTCTCTCTCTCACACACATTCAACCAGCAGGATTGTTATCTCACCTTCTCTTTTCAGTCCACATACGAGAAATTAAATATTTCCCTCAAATAACCAACTCCCATGAGTGCTTGTTCCCTCAAAATGAACACCAGACCTTCCAAAACATAAGAAGTATACTTCAAACTAATTCACAAAACATAAGAAGTATACTTCAAACTAATTCACAAAACATGAGAAGTATACCCCAAGCTAATTTACAAAACATAAGAAGTATACTTCAAACTAATTTACACACGCGCAATATATTTCAAACAAACTTTCAATCCACTGGACATGAGCATGAAGGCCACGCCATGCGTTCCTCTCATCTCTCATCCTCATGTGACGCTGATAAACACAGTCTCCAGCTCGGATACGACACAAGAGCACGCAAGGCTCTGGCCAGAGGTGGTGGGCGCGCGCGCGGGCATTGCACACGAGAGGCTAATGCTACGACCGGGCCAGAACAACAAGAAGGAACTAAACATCTACTGACACACACACACACACACACACACACACACAAACACACACGTTTTACGAAAGTACATAATTCGTTTCACTTGTCAAGCTTCAAGAACGCCATTCCAGCCATACCTATCATATCTTGTGTACCAAATGGCGTCCTAGCTACGTATTCTTCGTGGTATATCAACTGACTGTCATATTTCTTTCTTGTATCTCCCCTGATGTGATTACTACACGAAAGTGCACTTGGGAACTTATCGTGTTTCATTTCCCCGTGGACTCAGAGAAATTATATATATATATATATATATATATATATATATATATATATATATATATATATATATATATATATATAAAGAGAGAGAGAGAGAGAGAGAGAGAGAGAGAGAGAGAGAGAGAGAGAGAGAGAGAGAGAGAATAAAATGAATAATGATATCTAAAGATGGGAAAACGTAATTACTTCACCACAGCACCACATCACCCAAGATCTGACCCCTTGAGTGCGACGGTACGACCCTTGAGTGCGACGGTAACGACCCTCGAGTGCGACGGCACGACCCTGTAACACGACGGTGCGACCCTGGAGCACGACGGCACGACCACCCTGAGCACGACACACCGAGACCATGTGTAAGAGGACCCTTAATGGGTCAGGTCAGAGATCACAGCATCTTACCCAAGGGACGCATCGTTGTGAAGGGGTCGTCAGGGGTCGTGCTGCCTTGCTCAATGGTCGACCTGGCGTGCTCAAGGGTCGTCCCGTCTATCATGCTATTCTTAGCAAATGGGTTTGCCATACTGCTATTCTTGGCTTATCATATATCATACGCATTTCAGTCTCGGTGGTTCTCCTCCGTGCAACAGATATATAATAATCCAACGCCAGAACTACGCAATAACAGATAAAAACAGATAGAAGTAACAGATAAGGCCACATACACAACAAAACCAGACAATAACACGCGTAATGGAGGGAATACAATGGCGAAACATGATAACAGATAACACAGGAGTGATACAACGAGGGCAACACAGTGACAAGCAGAATGAGGGATAAAGTCCTATACAAGATGATGATAAGTTCCATTTTCCAAAGGAGGAAGACGTGGGCAGTCCAGTGAGTCATGGTAGGACCTGCGCCCCAATCAGTCCAGTCATCTCTGTCCTCCTTACAGTCACCCCCCCCCCCACCTCCACACACACACACACACACACACCCTCATGGGGGGGTCACAACCTCCACACCCATACGAACGTGTTCTCGGCCCACACGTGCACATACGAACGTGTTCTCGGCCCACACGTGCACATACGGACGTGTCTTCGGCCCACACGTGCACATACGAACGTGTCTTCAGCTCACACGTGCACATACGGACGTGTCTTCGGCCCGCACGTGCACATACGGACATGTCCTCGGCCCACACGTGCACATACGGACGTGTCTTCGGCCCGCACGTGCACATACGGACGTGTCCTCGGCCCGCACGTGCACATACGGACGTGTCCTCGGCCCACACGTGCACATATAGACGTCAGCTGGCAATTCTCACGCTGACAAATATAATCGAGAGATATATATATATAGCGACGCTGCGACCTGGCAACCCAGGCTGAGAAGAGAACGTCCCATTCATTCTTCTTATATGGGAGGATTTGGGAGGGAGGAAGGGAGCCGAGCATCACCACCAGGGAGGAGGTGAGGCAATGGGAATGGCGCGGGATTGATCGCATGAGAGCCTGGAACGACTGGAACGGCGGGAACGGGACGGGAAGTACGGCTGCCAAGGTGATGGTTGAATATGGATGGATGTGGGATGGGTGGGAAATGGTGATGGGTGAATATGGATGGATGTGGGATGGGTGGAAAATGGTGATGGGTGAATATGGATGGATGTGGGATGGGTGGGAAATGGTGATGGGTGAATATGGATGGATGTGGGATGGGTGGGAAATGGTGATGGGTGAATATGGATGGATGTGGGATGGGTGGAAAACGGGTGACGAAGAGGCGGAGTGTGAGGGGGACAGTGATCATCGGTGGATGAGGCTCGGGCCAACAGTGGTGGTGGTGAGGGATATACGGCACTGGAACCACACTGACACAAGCGGTCACAATAAACAGCACTGTGTGGGTGTGGGGGAGGCGACCGTTGGATAAATGATAAATGACTTACGATGAGGAGAAGCGAAGGCAGGGTAACCACGAGGGGACATGGGAGGGACGTACGACACCAAGACTTGATGGCCCCGGACGATGCCTTCTCCAGGAGGGCCACAGTTGCATCCCATTTCCTACTGTACAGGAGGACGGTGATAGAAGCAGAGGGCTCCTCTCCCTCCTCTCCACCCCTCACCCATCACTATGGAGAGATCCAGAGGTCGTGAAAAGTTCAATAAAGCCAGCAGTGCAAAACTTGTTCAGAGGACAAGTGGAAATAGCAAGACACAAAACATGGCCAGCACTTACCTATGTCTAACGGTGTGTGTGTGTGTGTGTGTGTGTGTATATATATATATATATATATATATATATATATATATATATATATATATATATATATATATATATACACACACGGATATCTATTTCAGGTATCTATAAAGAGGACGAGTTGTGGGGTGGTACAGACAAACTTGGGATGGGTTTGGTGGAGATGGGAGTTAAGGGCGGGTGTTGGCAGTGTGGGTGTGTGGGCAGGACAGACGCGCGTGTGGGAAGACAGACAAAGAATGGGAAGACAAGGAACGACCCGGGGGGGGGGGGGGGGGGGACGGACACGAGGCGACATACTTACTTATCCGTCCGCGACCAGGGTCAGGTCGGCCCGTCCCGCTGCTTACCTGTACAGACAGTAAGACTGGTATTAGTACCGAGAGAGAGAGAGAGAGAGAGAGAGAGAGAGAGAGAGAGAGGGAGGTGAATCAGAGAGAAGAGACACTGAGTTGTTGACGTCTTGTCTTACAAGAGCATCGTATGACATGTACATCAGGCATCACACGTTACAACCTAACCTATCAACACAGACAGTAACACAGCATCGTACTGTACTAGCATGTACTACATACGTACTGCATTTGTACACCGTCACATCCTACGTACAGGCATGATGGAGCCACGATCTATCTTCTGCCCTCCACTTCGCCGAACCGAATTCAGTTCACCCAACCTCTCCTTTTAATAGTATCGAAAGCCACAAATCTTTACGGGTTCTTCCCCCCCGTGTGTCTTCCCTTCTATTAATACTGACACAGAGGTCTGGGAATAGCGCCACGTCTTCTGTCCAAGACCTTCAGTGCCAGGGATGGTGGCACCTGCAGCGCCAGCCACCCACCCACTGTAGGGCCGCGGCTCCTCTACACACACACACTTGTTCTTCCCCTCAGCCTTCCCCGTGTGTGCTTCTCTCATCTCCCATCAATACTGCCTTACTCACACCTCTCCTCATTCGTCCTCCGCTTCCTCCAACTTTCCCTCTTCGCACGTAAAGGTGTTCCACGACTAAACATATTCACTCCTCACACCTTCATATATACATATGAATGGATGAAGGCAGCAAGTATGATTATGTACATGTGTATATATGTACATGTATGTATACGTTGAATTGTATAGGTATGTACATGTGCGTGTGTGGGCGTTTATGTATATACATGTGTATGTCTCGCTAACGCGGGAGACAGCGACAAAGCAAAATAAATATAAATATAAATATACATATATACTCATTTTATATATATATATATATATATATATATATATATATATATATATATATATATATATATATATATATATATATATATCTGGCCACTGTGAATATGTACACTACATTATACGATGAACTGAACAAATATTATTCTTTCATTCACCCAACACCCACCATAGCTACGGTGTCTGACGTAGGCCAGTGTCTGTCTCCCCCCACGCAACCCATTTTCTTTCCTCCAATCCCATAAAAAGAACAAGAGTCTAATTTTCAACATGATGGCCACTAATTCTGGAGGCTCCATCACGTCACACCTGACCTCCTCCAGAACCATTTCATGCGCTGTAGTCTTCAGCGCTTCTCTCTCCCCGCGCACACCCCTACCACCAGACAACCCCCATCCAATCTTCGACCGTAATATTCGCATATTTTCTTCCCATATTCTATTTCCTCGTCATTCACCTGTTTCTCCTCTCAGTTATCCATCATTCGCTCTATTCACTGCTTCACCGGTCGGCTGTCCTTCCCTGTTCTCCCCTTACCAATAAGTACAATTGGTCGGCTGTGTCACTCTACGGCATCATAGGCAAACAGCAAGCGTGTACCTAACCCACCTCTCCCTAGAATTCCACATCCAAACACACATCCGCTGCTGGTGTAACGGAGGAACGTGGCTTTCACAAAGTGATCTCACTACCATGCTCTCTCTCTCTCTCTCTCTCTCTCTCTCTCTCTCTCTCTCTCTCTCTCTCTCCAGATTGTGTGTGTGTGTGTGTGTGTGTGTGTGTGTGTGTGTGTGTGTGATCACCAGTGTTGCCAGACCAAATACACAGACCTGAGCCTCTATGTCATTCATTTACCAGACCGCCAAGTGCACTGACGAGAGGCCACCCAGACCTGAGTCACGCAGGCCGCCAAGCCCGAGTGGGTCAGCAGAGCTGGGCCTCGGAGGGAGGACTGGAGGGTGAGGGGAGGTGGAGCGTCTGGACCTCACCTTGAGCAAACACTTGAGCACAGAGACTCCACAAGGAGGCAATCAGGCACTCTGGCCTTGACGAGGGGGAGGGAGGGAGGGAGGGGGGAGGGGGTGATCCTAAGTATCTGCTCCTCGTCCCCTCCGACCCCCCCCCCTCTCTCTCTCTCTCTCTCTCTCTCTCTCTCTCTCTCTCTCTATCTATCTATCTATCTATATCTATCTAACTATCTATCTGGCTGTCTGGGAGGTAATATTACCGGCACCACCACGGCCGTGCTCAGCGAGCAAGCGCTTCAGTGGATGTCAAGTGTCGCTCCTTTGCCCCAGATGGTAGTCTTTTATTCTCTCTCTCTCTCTCTCTCTCTCTCTCTCTCTCTCTCTCTCTCTCTCTCTCTCTCTCTCTCTCTCTCTCTCTCTACCTGACCTGACCCCACGCACGTGGGCTGCTGGCACACAGTGCCCAAACATACCACCTCTTCTGCTCACGTACACCAACACCCGAGACTCTCGCACGTCTCTCGTGTTCGTAACCCCCGAAATTTGTTCGTGCGGTGAGCGCTACGCGTTAGCCCTGCCCCTTAGCAATAACATTTCGTCGTTAGTAAATAGACCAGGCAAGTAGTAGTACCACTAAAGAGAAAGAGAGAGAGAGAGAGAGAGAGAGAGAGAGAGAGAGAGAGAGAGAGAGAGAGAATAAATGCACCATTTTTTGTTCAACTTGCCACAGCACAACACAGACGACGGTGACCCATACAGAGGACAGTGTTCACGTGAATACGACCCCCCCCCCCCCCCCCCCGCACCACGGTCGACCACCAGCCATACGATAGCCGCCACCCAGGCATTACCGTGGCGCCTCACTCACCAATCAAAACCCCGGCTGAGGGTGGGGCTGGGGAGTGATTGGTCACTTGGGGACGTGATTTAAGGATGGAGTGACGACACGAACATGATCCACTTTACTATATCTGAACTTATTCACTGTACGACGGGACGTACGACCCTTTGAGCACGACGGTGCGACCCTCTTGAGCACGACGGTAGGACCCTTGAGCACGACGGTACGACCCTTCGAGCACGACGGTAGGACCCTTGAGCACGACGGTACGACCCTTCGAGCACGACGGTACGACCCCACGACGATACCAATAATATTATCATAATAATAATAACAACAAATCAGTGTTGCTAACACCAAAGTTCAAATACAAGCCAGCGTTGCCAACGTGAGGCGACAAGGAACGAAGGAGGTCAAGTTATAACAGCACAACCCACAACTTGCCTTACCAATAACCCTGGGTCAGTCAGGCAACACAAGTGGCGTACCAAAACTCCAACCAACTGATATCAACCAAATAACCAAATTATCTCCCCTACACCAACTTCGGCAGTGCCAATAACAAATAAAAAATTACATATAATTCACTCACAAAATATCACTCAAGAGAACCAAAATATACTGAAATACAACTGTTACATGTACAAGAAAATATATGGCACACACACGCCAAAGTTGGTAATGCTGCTACGGGCGATATACGCAAGCGACACATGTTGTTACGACACTGGCCCTTACCGTGGCGGGTCGTAACAAGCCAGATGACGGGTCACGTCCACTGACCCTTATATAACACGTACTTAAGGAGCATGAGACCCGTAACTGATCCTTGCAGTAAATAAGGGTCGTTATAGTAAAGATTAACACTGGATATCTACTTTAAAACGTCTTTAAGCAAGACGGTACGACCCTGGAGCTCGATGGTACGACCCTTGAGGCGATGCCATGACTCCTGGGCACGACGGTACGACCCTGGAGGGCGACGGTACGACACCGTGGATATATGACTGACCTGACCCATAATATAAGCTTATAAGATTTTGGCCTCAGGTCAAACTCCAGGCCTTCATACCCCAGGGTCGTACCGTCGTGCTCAAGGGTCGTACCGTCGTGCTCAAAGGTCGTACCGTCGTGCTCAAGGGGTCGTCCCGTCGTTCTCAAGGGGTCGTCCCGTCGTGCTCAAGGATCATACCGTCGTGCTCAAAGGTCGTACCATCGTACTCAAGGGTCGTACCGTCGTGCTCAATGGGTCGTCCCGTCGTTCTCAAGGGGTCGTACCGTCGTGCTCAAAGGTCGTCCCGTCGTGCTCAAGGATCATACCGTCGTGCTCAAGGGGTCGTACCGTCGTGCTCAAAGGTCGTACCGTCGTGCTCAATGGGTCGTACCGTCGTGCTCAAAGACGCCGATGATATGCAAATCATGCGACGCAGCAAGACGACCAGGATGTGTATTACTGGATGGTCGCACCATACACACACACACACACACACACACACACACACCATACATATCTGGCCCCAGAGAGAAAGAGAGAGAGAGATTCTCTCTCTCTCTCTGGATGAGCGACTCTGGAAACTCACCCACGACTGGGTCAGGTGTGAAGACATTCTTAAACGATAACGACCACAATCCCAGCTGACTACCTGACCACCTCTCACTACCACACCTGAGGACAACCCTCACATCCTAACCACCAAACCATTCAATCCTAAACCACGATCATGGCTGAAAGTCGATATATATTTATACATATATTTAAATTCTATATATTATATTTATTCATTTATTATACTTTGTCGCTGTCTCCCGCGTTAGCGAGGTAGCGCAAGGAAACAGACGAAAGAATAGTCCAACCCACCCACATACACATGCATGTACATACACGTCCACACACGCACATATACATTTCAACGTATACATATATATACATACACAGACATATACGCATATACACATGTACATAACTCATACTTGCTGCCTTTATTCATTCCCGTCGCCACCTTGCCACACACACACACACATATATATATATATATATATATATATATATATATATATATATATATATATATATATACGTGTATGGGCGTCTATGTATGTACATGTGTACGTGGGTAGCTTGGACCGTTCCTAGTTTGTTTCCTTGCGCTACCTCGCTGACGCGGGAGACAGCGACTAAGTATAATAAATATATATAATGTATGTAGCTACCAAAGTGCTTAGGAAGTCAGCCACGTCCCATCGGCCGGACCCACAGTTCGCTGCGTGTGGTGATGTTAAACATCTGTCTGTGAAGGTGTTAAGTGCAGGGCAGATGTGCGCAGGTGTCCCGCGCACTCCCAGTGCAGAGGTTCGCATCTTGGGCGTGCTGGGTGTCCTGCATTACGCTCAACCAACACCTGCAAATGCTGTCGTGGTGCACGGCGTCCAGGACGCAGGCGAGAAAGTGTGACACGTACACGCCTGGGGACGTGTCGTTCCAGACCGACGTATTTCTTGTGTGGGTTGGTGTCCGAGAGAGAGAGAGAGAGAGAGAGAGAGAGAGAGAGAGAGAGAGAGAGAGAGAGAGGGAGAGAGAGAGAGAGAGGGTTGTTTGGTGCGTGTGTGTGTGTGTACAAGACAGGATCCGTTGTACTCGGCTGCCCACAATCCGGTACAACAGAACTTTCTCCTTCGCACTCACTTCAAGCGTAGCAGACAACCAGCACCTCCCATAATTCTCCTCCTGTCTCCCGCTGTGACCTCTGCCCAAGGCGAGCTATAACACACCCAAGGATTTCTTTTCACAACTTCTCAATATCTTATATTTTTCGTGATCACACACACACACACACATAGAAAGTTCTTTGCTTGATTTGTGCCACTGCTAAATGGTTTAACGGTTCACTACATGTGGAAAAAAAAAAAGCTTCATAATAATAATAATAATAATAATAATAAAAATAATAATAATAATATGAGCCGAAAGTATCAAACTGGGAGGCAACAAGTTCACTATACCCAAGCCATCATGTGAAGAGATCCCATATACAGAAATGTCTCCCTCACCCTTCTGGCAGAATAGGGGGGCTGTCGATGAGGTGGGGGAGGGGGGGAGCAGCAGCAGCGCGCAAGATGAGGCAACATAACTTTCTATGTCTGCTTTAAAACCTTGAGCCGTGTGGCACAGGCGGACGAACTATCACTTAAGGGGAAATAAATAGGGAAGAACCATTACGACCATCGCACCACCACAAACATCATTACTACCACAATCACCTCCACAAACTTCCTCGGTCTACCACATCTCCCTCAGCAGTAACATATCCAGTCCAGTACCACACACACACACACACACACACCATCATTAACACAATCACCAACCATTAGGTCAAGACAGCGACCATCAACATACACGCTAATGACCTCGTTACGCGGAGGGTCAATACGCACGCATGTTTCCGATGGCCTCCACGTTCAACATTCACCAAAGACCTCTTATAAGATGGTCCGTGTCTATGGTCTTCTTACGCTACACAGTGACCCGAATGCGTCGCCAACATCTACTTAAGTATACATATCAACGTGTCACAGATGAACACACGACACTAACACACTGTCAATTAGATGATTCAAATGTTTTTTTTTTTTCAATATATTGTTGCATTCACAACCTTCACTCACACACGTCCCCCTCCCCATCACTCTATCTATCATCTATCGATCGATCGCTCCATCGGTCGATCGCCTGTCTATCGAGACCTGATGACACTTATTCCTCTTACGGTAAGTAATTAAGCTAATTAACCACGTGTCCCCCCCCTCGAACTCCCTCCCTCAAACTCGCCCCCCCATAAACCACGAAATGTACATCATCGACTCTCTCTCTCTCTCTCTCTCTCTCTCTCTCTCTCTCTCTCTCTCTCTCTCTCTCTCTCTCTACGATGATCAACGCCACTTACGCAACCTCGATCCGTCCCAACTCGTCAGCTTCACCCCCCCCGCCACAAACAATTTTGTACCCAACCACTAGCAAGCAGTGTGTGTGTGTGTGTGTGTGTGTGTGTGTGTGTGTGTGTTGTGGGGGGGGGGGGGGGGTTGGAAGGTGATAGAAACCGGGCTCTGTTTAGCAGAACATGAGGCATTGTGTGGCCGGCATCCGGGAGCGGCACAGCGCCCGTTTAGACCTCACAGCTCCTGAACCGGATCCCGGTAACGCGCGCGCGCAAAAAAAAAAAAAGGAGAAAAAACAATTTGAATACATAATACAACACGTCTTCCGTCACACGCACGCACGCACGCACGCGGACGATTGTGTGATTGTGTGACGCTGGGCAAACATCACAGACTCGCCTCATAACAAATGGATAACACTGAGTCTGATGAACATGAAGAACACCTCACGTAAATGTGTATAACACGAACGAAATGTTCTACACGTGACATGAGGGAGTACGTACGTAACGCACGAAAATACGCACGAAAATACGCACGAAAATCAAGAGTTTTACACACACGAACGAACAGCAGATCACACAATACCATAAACCAATTTATCGTTCAAACTCGATTGTTTACTTCAAGTTTGATAACGCGATGACGGATGTAACGCCGTCTTAAGTTCGTCATGGAGACACAGAAGTTCCCCAAGTGATGACCGGGCCTCCGTGCCCAACTCGGGATAGACAGTATCCCATCTATATCATCAAACGCTGACGTCATTAACGAAGCTATACAACGTTATAGCAATCCCGCGTGGGTAGCTATGATATACACGAAGCTATATAACGTTATAGCAGTCCCACGTGGGTAGCTATGATATACACGAAGCTATATAACGTTATAGCAGTCCCACGTGGGTAGCTATGATATACACCAAGCTATATAACGTTATAGCAGTCCCACGTGGGTAGCTATGATATACACCAAGCTATATAACGTTATAGCAGTCCCACGTGGGTAGCTATGATATACACGAAGCTATATAACGTTATAGCAGTCCCACGTGGGTAGCTATGATATACACCAAGCTATATAACGTTATAGCAGTCCCACGTGGGTAGCTATGATATACACCAAGCTATATAACGTTATAGCAGTCCCACGTGGGTAGCTATGATATACACCAAGCTATATAACGTTATAGCAGTCCCACGTGGGTAGCTATGATATACACCAAGCTATATAACGTTATAGCAGTCCCACGTGGGTAGCTATGATATACACCAAGCTATATAACGTTATAGCAGTCCCACGTGGGTAGCTATGATATACACCAAGCTATATAACGTTATAGCAGTCCCACGTGGGTAGCTATGATATACACGAAGCTATACAACGTTATAGCAGTCCCACGATATACACAGCACCCAAATCTGCTGTACCCCGGAAGGTACAACACTGTACCCTGTAATGGCTGTACCCTGCACACACATGGGGGGATCCCACTATAACAACCTGTAGTGGATTAATGGAGGAAATCACTGATTATATCACTGATGGCAGCCATGAGTCGCCAGGATTAATCCGGGGGGGAGGGGGCAGAAACGATTTACAGTGATTTGTTCGACGAAACAATGTGGAACGAGAGTGAGGATGGGACGATTATGTGATAATTCCCGTGATGATGACGATAATCCGTCCAGTGTGTAATTATAATCATTAGCGGTATATGTTAATCCGCAATGCAATTGTGGAAGGGACTAATTCATATTCTTTCACGGGGATTAGCAATGTAATTATACGGGTTGGGGGGGGGAGGAAATAATTGCGTCGCGATCATGTAGGATACACCTCGTAATTACAGCGATGGTAAGGCACTTGGCAGCTGATTATAAGGTAATTGCGTACCTTCCACGTTGAGAAATAGGAGGTGAGGTCATGTTGGGGCAGGTACCAATTGGCTCGTCCAATGTCGGGGAAGCTGACGCCGGGTTATCGGGGCTGGTGGGAGACGGGTCAAAGGTCAAGCCGTGCGTGACCTCTCCCTAATCCCGCATCACACGATTACGAGATCCTATCATCCATCATCCTCCCCCCCCCCCCCAATCTATGTCTCCTCTTCTTTCTCTTTCAGTCACTTCTTTCAATATCCGATCGTCTTCACGAAGGCAGTGACGTGGAAAGGACTAGATGAGGTTGAGAACGGAATCCACAGACAGGGTTAAATGTAAGCACAGTCACCAATGGACTATTATTATGAAGGTGTGTGCAACATGTGATGGACACAACATGGTGCCCCGACCCGTTCGTCTGTACAAACAGAAACAAGAGCGAAGTGCATAACGGTTAACAGAAAAGTTCAACAGGTGACAGTAAGATGCTATACTGTTGAAGCAACCCGGGAGTGGATATGGACGTGATTCCCCAACAAGATACAGAGGAATCGTCCTTAAAGGAAGTCTGGAAGTTTATTCATTGCATTGGATTGTATCTAAGCTTTTATTTGGTAGTACATGGGAAGGACTGATGACATAAGACCTGATGGAGACAGGATAGTACAGCAGAAGGCTCTCTCCCCACCCACCACTATAGATGGAGACAGGATAGTACAGCAGAAGGCTCTCCCCACCCACCACTATAGATGGAGACAGGATAGTACAGCAGAAGGCTCCTCCCCACCCACTACTATAGATGGAGACAGGATAGTACAGCAGAAGGCTCCTCCCCACCCACCACTATAGATGGAGACAGGAGAGTACAGCAGAAGGCTCCATCCCACACCCACCACTATAGATGGAGACAGGATAGTACAGCAGAAGGCTCCTCCCCACCCACTACTATAGATGGAGACAGGATAGTACAGCAGAAGGCTCCTCCCCACCCACCACTATAGATGGAGACAGGAGAGTACAGCAGAAGGCTCCTCCCCACCCACCACTATAGATGGAGACAGGATAGTACAGCAGAAGGCTCCATCCCACACCCACCACTATAGATGGAGTCAGCTAAAACCTGGTCACTAGAAGGAAGACAGAGAGGGAGTATACATACCGACACAAGGAGGGTCAGCATCAAGGGAACTCCACAAACAAAGAACAAATGACCAGAAAACGGAACATGGGAATGAAAACGGAGCGTAGGAATGAAAACGGAACGTAGGAACACTGTGAGGTGGTCTGCCCTGTGAAGAAATACCATCGTCTGGACTAGGAAGGCGCCATCCCCTTTAGTGTGTAAGTTAAAGAAGATGAGGGAGGGGGGGAGGGTCCCAGAGACACGCCCACGGGCACCCCAGGTGGGCTGGCCGTCATTAGTTGCGGAGCTGTGTTATCGACCTTACTGACATCATCATCCCCCCCCACAAGCAGCACTCTCTTACCCCCCATCCTCCCTCCACCCTCCTCCAAGACTGAAGCAGCTGGTGACTGGCTTGGTCAAGTTTCATATTGTGTTGGTGTTCGATGATCCTCCTCCACCCGAGGCGACGCCCTCCCTCTGACGCAACCAGCGTCTCACACACACACACACCCACCCCTCCCTCCGTCGTCCTCATGGGGGCCCCCCACCGTGCCCTGCCCCCCCTGGCGGAGGGCCAGTGCTGGATGACGCCTATCACCAGCTGGGCATGACAATTTCATCCCACAGCCATTCACCTCTCTCTCTCTCTCTCTCTCTCTCTCTCTCTCTCTCTCTCTCTCTCTCTCTCTCTCTTATCGGTGGCTCTTCCCGCCATTCACAGCCTCATCCCTCCCCTCGCCTGACGGGCACGCCGGTGCGCCAATCACGCCCCTGGGGATGTGGCCTACTACGGAGGCCTGACCCTCTGACCTGACCTCTCCCAGCGCTGGGGAATCCTCTCACACACGACACAAAGGAGTCCTGCATGACCCCCCCCCCCACCCACCGCACGGCGTCTCTTATCATACAGGGGACCTCTCTCTCTCTCTCTCTCTCTCTCTCTCTCTCTCTCTCTCTCTCTCTCTCTCTCTCTCTCTCTCTCATGGCATCATGTCCTGCATGACTCTCCAACACCCGTAACACCTTTGGAAGGAGGTCACGCCTTTGGAGAGAGAGAGAGAGAGAGAGAGAGAGAGAGAGAGAGAGAGAGAGAGAGAGAGAGAGAGAGAGAGAGAGAGAGGTCACGCGTGATTCATGTGACCCTATCTGAGTCCTGTGACCCTCGACCGTGACCCTGGGGTTAAATGTGGTGACCTCAGCTCCTTCGTGACCTTTCTCAGCCGCGTCATGGGCTTCATCCCGACGTGTTATTATCATGATGACCCAGTACATAGTTGACCCCTGAGTTCACACATCCATACGTAGTACACATCTACCTTCCTTCTGCGATATGTTTACTAACAGGTGTTCTACGTACATTTGGGATCATATAGGTACATTTGGGATCATGTAGGTACATTTGGGATCATGTAGGTACACTTGGGATCATGTAGGTACACTTGGGATCATGTAGGTACATTTGGGATCATGTAGGTACACTTGGGATCATGTAGGTACATTTGGGATCATGTAGGTACACTTGGGATCATGTAGGTACACTTGGGATCATGTAGGTACATTTGGGATCATGTAGGTACACTTGGGATCATGTAGGTACATTTGGGATCATGTAGGTACACTTGGGATCATGCAGGCACATTTGGGATCATGTAGGTAGACTTGGGATCATGTAGGTAGACTTGGGATCATGCAAGTACATTTGGGATCATGTAGGTACATTTGGGATCATGTAGGTACATTTGGGATCATGTAGGTACATTTGGGATCATGTAGGTACACTTGGGATCATGTAGATACATTTGGGATCATGTAGGTACATTTGGGATCATGTAGGTACATTTGGGATCATGTAGGTACCTTTGGGATCATGTAGGTACATCTGGGATCATGTAGGTACATCTGGGATCATGTAGGTACATTTGGGATCATGTACGTACATCTGGGATCATGTAGGTACATTTGGGATCATGTAGGTACATTTGGGATCATGTACGTACATCTGGGATCATGTAGGTACTTTTGGGATCATGTAGGTATATTTGGGATCATGTAGGTACATCTGGGATCATGTAGGTACATTTGGGATCATGTACGTACATCTGGGATCATGTAGGTACATTTGGGATCATGTAGGTACATTTGGGATCATGTAGGTACATTTGGGATCATGTAGGTACATCTGGGATCATGTAGGTACATTTGGGATCATGCAGGTACATTTGGGATCATGTAGGTACATCTGGGATCATGCAGGTACATTTGGGATCATGTACGTACATCTGGGATCATGTAGGTACATTTGGGATGATGTAGGTACATCTGGGATCATGTAGGTACATCTGGGATCATGTAGGTACATTTGGGATCATGTAGGTACATCTGGGATCATGCAGGTACATCTGGGATCATGCAGGTACATCTGGGATCATGTACGTACATCTAGGATCATGTAGGTACATTTGGGATCATGCAGGTACATTTGGGATCATGTAGATACATTTGGGATCATGCAGGTACATTTGGGATCATGTAGGTACATTTGGGATCATGCAGGTACATTTGGGATCAGTGAAACTTGTGTAGATGTCCCAGAATAAACGTTATCAACAGGATGGACAAAGACATATGAAGCGATGTGACATACGGGGGGCGAACCAAGCGGTCGAGGCAGAACCTTTGGAACAGACCGCGAGGCTTGGCTGTGGATAACAGGTTCAGTTTCAGGACATTGTGCACGACAGCTGGAGACTGGATGTGTGCACACGAGGCCATTCTTCTCCAGTTCCTGACACTGCCTCGTCAAAGCCGTGAGAACAATAAGGTAACAACGCAAAGATAATTCCATTCAGTGTACACACAAGCATTACTTATAGTACAACGCCTGGCTGAGCGAGGGCACCAGCGGTACTCGACTGTACTACACCTGGGGACGAGGCATTACATCAGGTCAGGGTGTAGCAAGTACACTATCGGTACTCGACCGTACTACACCTAGGGACGAGGCATTACATCAGGTCAGGGTGTAGCAAGTACACCAGCGGTACTCGACCGTACTACACCTGGGGACGAGGCATTACATCAGGTCAGGGTGTAGCAAGTACACTATCGGTGCTCAGGGATACGTCGGCAGTCATACTGCCAAGGGCTTAACTTTCTTATCACACACACACACACATATATATATATATATATATATATATATATATATATATATATATATATATATATATATATATATATATATATATATACGCCCATACACACACATATACATATCAACATATATACATGCACATACATATATATCTACACATGTATATATTCATACTTGCTTGCCTTCATCCATTCCAGTCGCTACCCCGGCCCACAGAAAAACAGCATCGCCACCCCCTGCTTCAGCGAGGTAGCGCCAGGAAAACAGACAAAAAAGGTCACATTCGTTCACACTCATTCACTAGCTGTTGTCATGTTCCAATGTTACAACGAACTGCTCCTGTTCCTGAGAGAGATATGAAAATGAGACATATTCAGTGCGAAGACCACAGAAAACTGGCTGAAATAATTGGAAAATGTAGCGTTGTTACACGGGAGTGTAGGGCTGCGAGTTGTGGGCTGGCGGATATAACAGATAGATAGATAGACAGAGATAGCTAGATAGATAGATATAGATAGATAGATAGATAGACAGATAGATAGATAGAGATAGAGAGAGAGAGAGAGAGAGAGAGAGAGAGAGAGAGAGAGAGAGAGAGAGAGAGAAATCAGTAAAGACGACGAGGACATTGCAATGGGGTGGATAACGTATCCTTATCGACCAGTTCCGTAACAGAGGCTGGCATTTGTATGGAGGTCACCACACGAGAAATAAATCAGCAGTGTGTGTGTGTGTGTGTGTGTGTGTGTGTCACCTGGGGACAGGACTAGGATCCCGTCCCCACCATCAAGGAACCAAGTATCGACACTGGACACTCAAAGCCGGTATGGCAACAACAAGAGAGGAAACCAGGTGGTTAAGGGGTCGGGGGTCAAGACTCAACGCCCCGAGCTTGAGCAATTAATACTAAGGTCAATAAGGAAGATATTCCCGTAGTGGGGGGGAGGTCAGGGTAAAGGCCGTGGAGACGGTGATGGTAAACTGGTATGATAGTCCGGTGACGTAGCGGCACATCTCCCAGACGCGCGTGAACGTCAGGGGATGAGCGGCAACTCCCCACCGTCAATTCTCAGTCTGACATGGGAGGTTGGCTGGCCAAGATCTGGGTCGGGGAAAGATTGAGAAAGATCAAACCTGGAGGCGGGCCGGACACACACACACACACACACACATACGCATAGCAAGACTCTTCTGTTGACACCCGTTAACAACGGCACAACAGTAACGTAACAAGCGGCTGTTTGCATGTCACTGGTCTTGAGGCAGGTATGTGTCAGACTCTCCCAGCGTGAGTGTGGGACGTGTGTCCACAATATAAAGGTAAGCGAGAGGACCAAATATATCAGATGATGACTGATAAAACGTGAGGGAACTTTATAGAAGCATATATATATTTTTTTTTTTTTTTTTTTTATACTTTGTCGCTGTCTCCCGCGTTTGCGAGGTAGCGCAAGGAAACAGACGAAAGAAATGGCCCAACCCCCCCCCCCCCCATACACATGTACATACACACGTCCACACACGCAAATATACATACCTACACAGCTTTCCATGGTTTACCCCAGACGCTTCACATGCCTTGATTCAATCCACTGACAGCACGTCAACCCCTGTATACCACATCGCTCCAATTCACTCTATTCCTTGCCCTCCTTTCACCCTCCTGCATGTTCAGGCCCCGATCACACAAAATCTTTTTCACTCCATCTTTCCACCTCCAATTTGGTCTCCCTCTTCTCCTCGTTCCCTCCACCTCCGACACATATATCCTCTTGGTCAATCTTTCCTCACTCATTCTCTCCATGTGCCCAAACCATTTCAAAACACCCTCTTCTGCTCTCTCAACCACGCTCTTTTTATTTCCACACATCTCTCTTACCCTTACGTTACTTACTCGATCAAACCACCTCACACCACACATTTTCCTCAAACATCTCATTTCCAGCACATCCATCCTCCTGCGCACATCTCTATCCATAGCCCACGCCTCGCAACCATACAACATTGTTGGTACCACTATTCCTTCAAACATACCCATTTTTGCTTTCCGAGATAATGTTCTCGACTTCCACACATTTTTCAAGGCTCCCAAAATTTTCGCCCCCTCCCCCACCCTATGATCCACTTCCGCTTCCATGGTTCCATCCGCTGACAGATCCACTCCCAGATATCTAAAACACTTCACTTCCTCCAGTTTTTCTCCATTCAAACTCACCTCCCAATTGACTTGACCCTCACCCCTACTGTACCTAATAACCTTGCTCTTATTCACATTTACTCTTAACTTTCTTCTTCCACACACTTTACCAGATGTTGGTGGGTTAGCGAGCGTGAGATACGGTCAAGAGGGCAGGTGCAATCTTGAGGGAAGGTTAGGATAACTGAGGCAGTGTTATAACCTAACCTTGACGGAACGTGCGATGGGAGAGATGGCTTAAAATTAGCACGGGGGGAAGCTGCTAAGATTAAAGTGCTAGGGAGAAGCTGAGATTAGCGTCGAAAATGCTACGATTTAAGTGCTAGGAGGAAGCTGAGATTAGCGTCGAAAATGCTAAGATTAAAGTGCTAGGGAGAAGCTGAGATTAGCGTCCAGCTGTTTACGATGAGCGTGATATATACTTCACCGCCAAGAGAAGGGAAGAGGGAGCTAAGCTGTGTGGCTGGGGTGAATATGAGGTGTCTCCTGCAACCCCACCATGTTATTAAGGTCTGTCAGTCTTGAGTGGGAGGAGGGGTTGAGGGACTGGAAACTGGGGATGTTTCCTGATGGGGGACCGGAAGCTTGAGATGTTTCCTGAAGGGGACTGGAAGCTTGGGATGTTTCCTGAGGGGGACCGGAAGCCTGGGATGTTTCCTGAAGGGGACTGGAAGCTTGGGATGTTTACTGAGGGGGACTGGAAGCTTGGGATGTTTCCTGAGGGGGACCGGAAGCCTGGGATGTTTCCTGAAGGGGACTGGAAGCTTGGGATGTTTCCTGAAGGGGACTGGAACCTGGGGATGTTTCGCTGAAACTCGCTGAAACTCACTTTACTTGTGAGAAGCTTTTGGTAAGGTTGGGGGGGGGGGGGGAACAGAGGTTCCCCACTGGAGACCTGAGGAGCAAGGGAGTTGAAAGCGTCCCACAACACGCCTGGATGGAAAGAATAGAACCCATCAACTGGAAGGGATGGACGCTTTAGGAGAGATGGAACGGAGGAGTGAGTGATGGAGATCAAAGAGGGAGCACGGGTTGGCATCCGGCTATGTAGCAAGGAGGCACAGTGTGTGTGTGTGTGTCTGTGTGTGTGTGTGTGTGTATGATGATGTGGCCGGAGCGGTGGAACATGTGTAGTGGTAGTAAGGTTACCAGACAGCGAGAGAGAGAGAGAGAGAGAGAGAGAGAGAGAGAGAGAGAGAGAGAGAGAGAGAGAGAGAGAGAGAGAGAGAGAGAGAGAGAGAGAGAGTTTTTCTGCTTCCTTCCGCTGAGCGAGTTACGCCAGATAACACAAGGATGCCCACAATTACTCACATGTAACCGAGGACTCAACAAAAACAAAAAACAACAGATATACGCTAACTTACGCCCTCACAAACACCACTGACGCCTCACACAACACAAAACCCCCGTCAAGCACTTGAGAAAAACGGCGCCTCTCTCTCTGTCTGTCTGTCTGTCTGTCTCTCTCTCTCTCTCTCTCTCTCTCTCTCTCTCTCTCTCTCTCTCTCTCTCTCTCTCGTTCGTGTTGTGGACAGCCACCACAGCGTCCACTCCGGCACCAACACAGAGGAAGTGTTACCAGCACACATACCGCGAGTGTCCCTCGAATAGCCCACCCACTTGACTCACACTTGAGCATGACCCCCCCTCGAGTGGCTCTTAGCGATAGCCCATGACTCACTCACTTCGAGGCCCACTGTTTAAGGCTTCGTCCTGCCCGAGGGCGACCTCCCGTCTCCTTAAATATCAACACAAAATACAAATCCATTCTCTGTGGTGCTTCCCCGACACTTCTGGACAACTGGGGATACAATCCCAGAGTTCCGACCCCCCGATCTCCTCAGCGGCTTTGGGCAAAGTCCCCGAACATCGACATCCCAAATCCCTACACGTCTCCTGGGGTGTTCGAGCCAACAGAACCTCAGATCCGCGGCGATCTCCACCCCCTTCCTCAGCAAGTATCTGTTGTCTGTTCTGCACCAGAGTCTCGGGCTATAAACCCCCAGAGACGGTCTGCTGCCTGACCACCCCCTTCCACCACACCCCGCCGCTCCCCTGGACCACGGGCCTCCAGCGTGCTGCAACACACACGTGACAAAGCAGAACTTCTTTCTTCTTCTTCCCCTCCTCCTCCTCTTCCTCCTCCTCACCCCCACAGAAATAGCTGCTGGTCTGGCCTGTGTCCAAGCGTCATCACAGCAGCTTGATGGGATTCGTTCCCATTTAGCTTTTAGCTGTAGCCAAAGCCGTGGGCTCGCCACCCCCAGCCCAGCCCACCTCGACAACACCAGCAGTTTGAGTCGTTAAAACCGTTAATGTCGTTTAAACGGTCAAAACCATTAAAACCACCACCGCCACTAAAACACACGCAATCGTTTAAAACATTTATAGTCGTTTAAACAGTAACAATAAACCCGTTACAGAAGTTAATAAAAAAAACATTAAACTCACTGAAACTGTTACAGACACCAAAGTCACAACAGTATTTGAAGAAAAAGGTGTTACCGTTAAAACCGTTACAACAAAAACCTCACAGCCGTTAGACAAATCGTTAATCCACTCGCATCACTGCACTCGTTGAACCTGCCGGGGTTCACTTACACGCGAGGGCGTCCTTCGATGAACACATACCTCCCCACTGGCACGTGTTGGGGTGGGGGAGGAGGAGGGGGAAGTGGGGAGGGGGAGGAGTGAGGGGGGGGAGAAGAGAGGGGTGGGGGAAGGGTGTTAACGATGCTGATGAATAGGAAACCGAACCATAATTAGCTCCAGTGAGCATCCTTGGCCGAGGCGAGACGAGAGGCAAGGGGAGGAGGGGAGTGTGTGAGATGCGACCCGAGGTCACGGCACAGTTTGGATGATCAAGAGCCGGCCAGTTCATAACTGCAGGAGACGATGATAACGAGACGGTGAGGGTAGTTCCCTCCTTCATACTCCCTTCCCGTAAGGTCACTGAGGGTCACGCTGAGGGTCACTGAAGGTCGCGCTTGTGGTCTTGAGGGCGTATTAAGAACCTGTACTGACAGTTGTGAGGAGAGGACACACCTGCCACACCTGCACCGTCTCTACCAAGCGATCAGACCTGCCACACCTGCACCGTCTCTACCAAGCAACCAGACCTGCCACACCTGCACCGTCCCCACCAAGCAACCAGACCTGCCACACCTGCACCGTCCCCACCAAGCGACCAGACCTGCCACACCTGTACCGTCCCCACCAAGCGACCAGACCTGCCACACCTGCACCGTCTCTACCAAGCAACCAGACCTGCCACACCTGCACCGTCTCTACCAAGCAACCAGACCTGCCACACCTGCACCGTCCCCACCAAGCGACCAGACTTGCCACACCTGTACCGTCCCCACCAAGCGACCAGACCTGCCACACCTGCACCGTCTCTACCAAGCAACCAGACCTGCCACACCTGCACCGTCTCTACCAAGCAACCAGACCTGCCACACCTGCACCGTCTCTACCAAGTGACCAGACCTGCCACACCTGCACCGTCTCTACCAAGCGACCAGACCTGCCACACCTGCACCGTCTCTACCAAGCGACCAGACTTGCCACACCTGTACCGTCCCCACCAAGCGACCAGACCTGCCACACCTGCACCGTCCCCACCAAGCGACCAGACCTGCCACACCTGTACCGTCCCCACCAAGCGACCAGACCTGCCACACCTGCACCGTCTCTACCAAGCGACCAGACCTGCCACACCTGCACCGTCCCCACCAAGCGACCAGACCTGCCACACCTGCACCGTCCACACCAAGCGACCAGACCTGCCACACCTGCACCGTCCCCACCAAGCGACCAGACCTGCCACACCTGCACCGTCCACACCAAGCGAGACAGTCAGCCCACACTCAGCCTAGATGCTCATCCTCCCTTGAGGCTGGTCGATAAATGTGCGTGTGTGGGCGTGGGGACCCACCCCCTGCTCTGTGTGTGTGTGTGTGTGTGTGTGTGTGTAAATGGTACATATACACAAGGTTAAGAGATGAGGCAACGCGAGTGTAAAACAGCCTCCCTGAAGCACACAAATAGTGATCACACACACACACACACACACACATTATATATATATATATATATATATATATATATATATATATATATAGACAGATAAACAAATATCATTCGTGTGGACATGGTGTATCGCGTCACAAAGTATGCTCCTATCCTCCTGCACATGACAAGCTGGCATAAATAAACCATGAAAAGAAAACGGCCCGCCCCGGGGGCTTTAAGCGGTGAGTAAGCAATATGAGAAAGAAAAAGGGAAAATCAAGTGTTTGAAGAACAGTGATGAACGAGCCACGGGAGAGGAAGTGATGTGGTTGTTTCTGAGTGTTCAGTGGTTAGTCTGTGGCGAGTGCTGAATATATATTGTTATATTCGGTCAACTCCTAGAGTATGACGGTATAAGATCCTTGAGTATAACGTGTTAGATCCTTGAGTATGACGGTATATGATCCTTGAATACGGCGGTACGATCCTTAAGCAGGAAGGCACGACCCTTGAGTACTACGGCACGATCGGTTAACTACGACGGTACGACTTCTGAGGACGACGATACGACCCCCTTGGGTACGATGACTGGCCTTACGACAAGGAACCAAGTCGTCCTACTATGGTGTCGCACCGTCGTACTCGTGAGGCCAAGCTAGCGTTACGTGTGGTCGTACCTGGTAAACGAGATGTCTGGTAGACGACCATGGTGGTGGTGGTGGTGGTGGTGGTGGGTGTGGTCGTGGCTTACACTGTGTGATGGATGGTTGAAGGTCGTGTCGTAACGACCTGTGATGGTCGTGTCGTAACGACCTGTGATGGTCGTGTCGTAACGACCTGGAGGGGACATGGGGAGGTGTGGGAGGGGGTTGGTTATCAAACAAGGACAAGCCTTCAGCTCCTACCACTAACTCTGCCTTCACAGAAACATCTCAGGACAAAGAAATTAACGTATGAGGGAAAGCAACGACACGCCACACAGTGATGAATGAAGGCAACTGATGAGAGAACGCCTGCCTTCACGAGAGAGAGGTGGACAGCAAAGGGTCATGCCACTAAGCTTGAATATGCTGGGCACTGATAGCAAGCAAGCTGTGCCTTTTCCTTATACTAAGCTGGGCATTGATAACAAGCTGTGCCTTTTCCTTGTACTAAGCTGGGCAATGATAGCAAGCTGTGCCTTTTCCTTGTACTAAGCTGGGCATTGACAGCAAGTTGTACCTTTCCTTTATATCAAGCTGGGCATTTGATAGCAAGCTGTGCCTTTTACCTGCACTGAAGCTGAGCATTGACAGCAATCTGTGAGTCTTGTCTGCACTCAAGCTTGCCAGTGAGAGCAAGTCGTCCCTCACAGAGGCACAGGTGAAGACAGTGCTAACCCCGTGGATGAGGTGCAGGTGGCAGGGGGACCTCGGGCTCCAGCTGGCCTGGTAGGCTGCAGGAGGAGGGGACCTTGAACAAGCAGGTATCAGAGACCCTTTTAACGAGAGAGAGAGAGAGAGAGAGAGAGAGAGAGAGAGAGAGAGAGAGAGAGAGAGAGAGAGAGAGAGAGGACATATTAGCTCTCATCTTTCTCTCACGACCTTGCTGGAAATATGGCTCGCTCCCACCCAGCTGATTACGTGGAAGTGGCACGTGGGAAGGACAGATAACACAAGACCTGATGGTCTATGACCAGGTTATCTGCTGGAGGACAGTACATGGGAAGGACAGATAACACAAGACCTGATGGTCTATGACCAGGTTATCTGCTGGAGGACAATACATGGGCAGGACAGATCACACAAGACCTGATGGTCTGTGACCAGGGTACAAGACGGGGGACAGCAACAGTATCCAAAATCCCCACTGTGTCTACATAGATGAAGACGGATAGTAAAGTAGAAAGCTGAGTAACGGCAAATGAGATGCAAGACGGTAATTTAGCATACAGGGGTCAGAAACCGACGATACAAAAGAGCTTTGTGAAAACTTTTTTTTTTCCCTAACTACACTACAACTTTACAACAGTACAATATCTTTCTTTTCTTCTTTTTTTTTCTCTCTAAGGAAGTTACGTCCCTTATCTTTCACGCATTGCCTACAATTCTCAAGAAGAAAAATGGAAATGCAGAGAGAGAGAGAGAGAGAGAGAGAGAGAGAGAGAGAGAGAGAGAGAGAGACTAATCGCTAGAAACTCTCTCTCTCTCTCTCTCTCTCTCTCTCTCTCTCTCTCTCTCTCTCTCTCTCTCTCTTTCCTGCTTCAGTCTCCCCAAGCCCTCCTACGTACATTTTTCACACTTCTCCCCCAACCCTCTCTTCCTAATCACGCCGTTGCGTCCTCTCTCTCTCTCTCTCTCTCTCTCTCTCTCTCTCTCTCTCTCTCTCTCTCTCTCTCTCTCTCTCTCTCTTCATCACCACGTCAATATCGCCCCCCCCCCGACACCCCACCCCCTCCCGTCTCCACGAACCTCCAGCCAATCTCTGTGGTGGAGGGAGGAAGTCTCGTCCACCACACCACCACACAGTCCCATGTCCTACTACCGCTGCTGCTGCTGCATTCACCCCCACCCTTACCCCACCACCATCATCTATCCTCCTCTCCAACCCACCCACAGTCATGGGTGACCCCAGGACTCGCTCTCGTCTAGCTGGCTGACCCACTCTGTCCTCAAGTCTGATCATTTCCTAGAATTGTCCTTTATCTTTATCCAACACGACCATTACTTTGAAGACAGAGCACGCCCCTTTAATGATACTCGCTGCTCTGCTCACTCAAGGGCGGGGGGAGAGGGAGGGGGAGGAGGAGGAGGAGGACTCGACCAGCGAGTGACCCCTTGTGTCACAGCTACGGTCAGGCCGGGTCATGACCTCCGCCTGTGCTGCAAGAGTGCCAGGAGGTCAGGCAAAGCAATACGTTTCAGTATCTTACCTACGCGCGGGTAAACATGGCCACTCCGGCGGGGGCAGTTAGAACGAATATAGCTTTTGCGACAGCGATATAGATTTAGAGAGTTATGATGATACAAACTGGTGGTTATATAGTTAGTGCAAACGACGGATGAAGAATGCATGTGTAGGAGGGAATAACAATAACATGATGGACATCACTGAATGCATCACTCTACACGATCATTTTAATCCCAAGGTTCATTATATGATTTTGATTCCAAGGTTGTTAATTTTGATCCCAGGAGGCCCCATGATGAACAGTTCTTGTGAGAATGAGTTAAGCAGACACTCACAAACTTCAGACACCTGTGCATATCGTGTGGTGATAAAAATTGATATAAAAGAGTAACAAAAAGCTAGTGCATGTTAAATATGCATCAGTCTTTAACAATCAATGCATTAAAGATAACACTTTGCTAACACGAACATTCATAGAACGCATAATGCCCTCCAACAGCAAGAATTCGAACCTCGCACCATATGTGTGGGAGGTGGGTTCGCCGACCACTCTGCCATGCTGTCCATAATAGGGAAATGACTATTCGATTCCTAGTAATCGAATACCCTTTGTCACACGTCCATGAGCACCGGGGTCCAGACAGGTCGAATCCCGTCAGTCTCACCTTACCTTGTAGTCAACAATTTTACAAAACTGACCGTCACAACACTGAGGTATGTTGAGACCAGCACAGCTGAGTGATCAGCGTACCCAGCTACCACGCAGAGGGACCGGGGTTCGAATCCTTGCTGTTCGAGGGCATTATGTGATACAATATATATATATATATATATATATATATATATATATATATATATATATATATATATATATATATATAAAGACATGTTGTATGACTCAAATCATATCAACGTTCATATAATTATACTAATTTCATCCCATACTGCGCAATCATCATTCTAAAATAATAAACTTGATGCTCAACCTGACTAATTAGTCTGCATCACATGGGTAATCACACCGCTGAACCCCTGAACTTATGACTCGCTGAGCAATCGCTAAATATAGTTCAGCGCGCGAGGAGAACATTACAGACGCCGCCATGTTTCATTTCACGCTAGGACAGAACTGTGGGTTGAGAGCTTTACAGGTACAAACTTTAAGAACCATCCTAACATGTGTGTGTGTGTGTGTGTGTGTGTGTGTGTGTGTGTGGTGGAGTTTAATCTGACCTCTGTACTAACTACAAGCATCAGTACGTCCCTCCGTCCGGCCCTACCCACTCTTGCCTTGCACCTTCGTGAACGTCTTCCACCCGTCCTGCTGCTCACACTGGCTCCTCCACCGGACCAACCCTGTCCTCCCTCGCTCCACCGGTCCACTCCCGGGACTGACTTGACTGACCATCCCCCTCCTCCATCACTATGGCCACTCCAAACACCCAACTCCAAAATAACCTCCTGCTTCTCCTCCAACTAAGGCTGCTACCATAGTGCTAACAACCTGCGACGCTCTCACCTCCAACCCTACAAAGACACCATCATGCGGCGCCCTTGCCTCCAACCCTACAAATACCCCCCCTGTGCTGGGCCAAAACCCTTCCCCCCCCTCCTTGATAAATGGGTCCAGCGAACCCCCTTCCCTCCTCCCCAATCCACCCACAACCGATGACGCTGCACCCACACCTCACCCTACGCCCACACCAATCCCCCTCCCCCACGGCCCCCACCCACGCCCACACCCCCCCCCATCCACGCCCACACCCTTCTCCCCCCCCCTCCCCTCGGTGAGTAAAATTAATGATCAATTAACATCGAGTTTTGGAGTGAAAGCTGACGGCTTGGACCGCGCGAGCTGTCAGGGGAGGGTGACCACTGTTGTAAGGCAGTAAGGATGCGGGAGATTTACCCAGTCCCCTTTTCCCGCTTCAGCGAGGGGGCGTCCTGGACTGGTGTGAACGAAAAGATCAAGATATCAGGAGGAGACGAAGAATATCACAAAAGATCTTAAAAGGAAAAAAAAATATTCAAAGGTAATACTTGAAAATAGAATCTCACAGGGTAATCTGGATTATATTAGCTAGAGGAGAGCCGACCATACGGGAAAAAAAAAAAATGCTGAAAAGCAAATTTGTGAGGATCAAATAAAAGACGAGAGGATACAAGAACAAGAAATATAAAAGCGAGAAGTGTTTGAAAACCACAAAACAATACTAAACTTTACAATATAATGAAAGTAAAGCAATAACACACGGATCCTGGAATGAATGAGTTACTGGAGAAATATCTTTTTAAAACCTAACTAAATATGGAACAAACCAAAAAGAGGAGATACATGATGAGGAGGAGGAGGTAAAAACAAGGGGACGGTATAGCAACACAGGCATAAACAAGACGAGAAATGACAGGACGCAGTTCATCAACGAAAAAGAGATGCGGTTACTGACATAAAAAAAAAATCTAACACCGTCCTTACCTCACTGAACATATATAAGGCCTGGACAAACACAAGACAACCACAGGAATGAGGATAACAAAGAACATAACTCATCTATACTCGTAAAGGAGAGGCAGTGCGACACTTAGGGTTCCTGATGACTCCGCGCCGCGTATGTAAATTCTAATGATAACGATAATGCGAGGGAGGAGGCAAACTACAGCAACACCCAAGTGAGGATACTGGCAGCCTGGATGCAGGCGGGACCAGGGAGACACAGAGGGAAGAGCTATATGGCAGCTAGGAAAGAGAAAGCTTGGGAATATAGCGTTCTGAGGTACGCCGCTTTCACAAAGCTGGAACCTGACTGAATAGTACGAGAAAGGATTGGAAAGTGTCTCTGGGTGAGGATGTGGTAACACGACAGGACGCCTCGACACTGTTGTAAACAAGGAGGCATCACACATTACGGCAGGAGTCAACACGTCACGCAACAACTGGGTCGCCGTAGTACACCGGAGTGAAACAAGGGGGCACGCCGTCGCCTCTTTTATTTACAACACTCGTGTATGAAATCATCTCTGGGGTTGTAGGAGAGAGAGAGAGAGAGAGAGAGAGAGAGAGAGAGAGAGAGAGAGAGAGAGAGAGAGAGAGAGAGAGAGAGAGAGAGGATGGATAATGCCCATGTCTCTCCTGCGCGTCGTAAAAGGCGACTAAGAGAGTGCAGGAGGAAGAGGGGCAGGTGCTGCTGTAAATGCTCCTCTCTTGTGTCCGTCACAAAAAGTAGTAACAGGAGGAGGGAAGTGAGGAGTTCTCCCTGAAGGTTCAGTCGTGTGTGGCGGGAATGGATAACAGGTACGAAAAAACAAGTGACGAAGAAATGATCTTTTTTCTTTAAGTGAAATTAAAATTTCAAATCCTGTAACCCAATCTGATGATAAACTATATTGGCAAAGGTGAATATATATATATATATATATATATATATATATATATATATATATATATATATATATATATATATATATATATATATATATCATGAATTGTGAAGGCTCTGTGTCCTTGGTAATTTAAGGAAAATCTGAAATAATGATAAAAATACAGAGATACAAGACTAGCAACACGCAAGAACATCACATCTAAATCTAGCACGGGACCAAAGGTCTATTACTGCCAGGAACAAAACATGTGTGTGTGTGTGTGTGTGATGACATGCAATACGACTTGCGTCTCGCACGTCCCTGTACCCAGACGTCTAATTTCAGCTGGTAAATGAGATACAAATTTAACTTATCGATTTCCAGCCCTGGTAATGTTATTCTACCAAACGCCGGGTAATACAGCTGAGTGAGGAAGAGCTGAAGAACCTTCAGAGCGAAGATTAAAATCATCAGAAAACGAAGAGACGATAATAATACTGATATACATAAGCAAAGAGAAATTAATGAGGCTTAGATAGTATGAGAGGAACCTAATTCTACACCAACAGTAACATGAGCAAAAATATATATATATATATGTACTGAGAAAGAGATGATGGAATAGTTTGAAATATACCGCAATAAATGATTTTCAGTCGGGTGCCAAAGGAATAGATGCAGATGACGACGAAGAAGAAGAAGAAGAAGAAGAAGAAGAAGAAGAAGAAGAAGAGAGAGAGAGGAGAAGGAGGAGGAGGAGGAGGAGGAGGAGGAGGAGGACCGAGTGAGAGATAGCAAGATATCACACATGAAGCGTTTTACACACACACCAGAATACCAACAACTCCGGAACCTAAAACGACAGAAGGAGGCAGAGATGTTCACATCAGGCCAACACTCACAACCTGAAACTTGTACGTGCCTACAACTGGAGAGAGGATCTCCATGAAGGCCCTGGATCTTGCACGTCAAAGTAACACAATAGAGGAACCAAAACTTAAAATACTTTAGTACTGCTACATTTTGCACCCCCCCCCCCCCTTCCCCAATAAAAAAAATCATAAGACCTAAATCAGCCAATGGCAGACACTGTAGCCAACTCCGCCTCTTTACCAAGACCTTCAACAGCTCATGACACCATGACCAGCTCGCATCACCGACCTCCGATACCCACGTTACTATAACCTACAACCCCTCCCTCCAAAACACGTACCCAGCCTAGAATATCAACGATGCTAAAACCTTTAATCCATCCTCCAAAATATGTATTCAGTCTACGTATCTACTTTGCTAAAACCTACAATCAAACCTCCAAAATACATATCCACGGTAGAATATGCACTTCACTAAACCTTTTAACCCACCCTCCAAAATACATATCCGACCTAGCACAATATCCACTTCAATGAGATGTGCAACCTAACCTCCAAAAATGCAACACTCGCCTCCAACACACAAATCAAATAAAACCTACATCGCCCAGCCTTCAAAAATACAACACTCAAATCAAATAAAACCTTCATCACCCAGCCTCCAAAAATACAACATTCAGCCTCCAACACTCCAGTCAAATAAAACCTACATCACCCAGCCTCCAAAAATACAACACAGCCTCCAACACTCCAGTCAAATAAAACCTACATCACCCAGCCTCCAAAAATACCTACCACCTCCCAGACATAAGCCCATCCATCAGGCTTCCACACCCGACACTCCACACCTCGCCAATCCTCCAACCTCCAACCACCCCATCCATCGAGGCTCCGTGCCAGGGAGGAAGTCAAAACGGGTCTTGACTTCAGCCAGCCAGACTCACTGGCTTCCTTGTGCCCAGGTCTGGTGAGATGAGAGAGAGAGAGAGAGAGAGAGAGAGAGAGAGAGAGAGAGAGAGAGAGAGAGAGAGAGAGAGAGAGAGAGAGAGAGAGAGTATCCCCCTAAAAAAATACATCTGACGTTACTCAAGAAAGTATCGGACAACAACAATCACAACAACAACAACAACAATCACAACAACAACAAAACAACAATAACAACAACAATCACAACAACAATAACAACAACAATCACAACAACAAAGAGCAATGTGGAATATGAGCACACCGTCAGAGGAACTATATTACATTCCATTGGAAATAGCTGTCAGGCTGGGAGGCTGTCAGGCTGGGTGGCTGTCAGGCTGGGTGGCTGTCAGGCTGGGTGGCTGTCAGGCTGGGTGGCTGTCAGGCTGGGTGGCTGTCAGGCTGGGTGGCTGTCAGGCTGGGTGGCGGTCAGGCTGGGAGGCTGTCAGGCTGGGAGGCTGTCAGGCTGGGAGGCTGTCAGGCTGGGAGGCTGTCAGGCTGGGAGTGAGTGAGGGAGGGAGGCTCTCCCTCCAACCTAATCCCCAGGCTGGGTGACCTGACATCATAGGAGAATAATCCCATGATTCATACACACAAGACAACGTAAAACCGACGCCATTCGTAAGCAGGAAAAATGTGTGCGACTGACACATGCACAAAACGTGCCTCGAATGATACATATCCTAATACGTCGAATAAAAGATACTGAATATAATAAAATAAAAAAATATTCCAAAAAAGCCTCACTGAACAAAAACTAATTCATAATCATCTCTCTCTCTCTCTCTCTCTCTCTCTCTCTCTCTCTCTCTCTCTCTCTCTCTCTCTCTCTCTCTCTCTTCAACCTGTTAAGTACAATCAAAAGAACATGGTCACTAGAAGAGGAGGAGAAGCAAACAGGAGGTGAACGACTGAACATGGCGAAGGAACAGATGGATGTTGGAACAACACGAGACAGCAGCAACACCGAGGACCAGACCAGCTAATTGATAAAGACACACAGATGACAGGGACAGTCATGCGGGCACGAGGCATCGCCACACACACATACACACACACACATACACACACACATACAGTCGTACACCGAGACTGATGACGAACCAGACCCGAGACACATCAATGTTGGCCGCTGACAATCTCCTTCGCTGGGGGAACTGAACCATGGTGGATCACTCGCCAAGATGTAAACACAGAGACCCCAGTGAAAGACTGCGTACGTCAATAAGCTTAAATCATGTGCTGTTATGGAACCTATAATTACCTAGACCAACAGAAAACATAATCACCAGAAGATTAATCATCTGTAGCAACAGTAGATACATAATCCATGTTATTCAAACGATGCAAAGCAAAACACAGCACAACAAACACAAACCTATAACTTCATTACTCAAGATAATTCAAATTACTTTACTCACACGACACTAAACATGCTCGCTACCGAGAAACATTCTTTTTTTTTTTTTTGCCCTCGTCCACCTCACCTGGAAACTCATTACAAGTTTAATTAGTGTTTTCTCAATTAAAGAAAAATACGTCTTCCTTAAAACTGGCGAGGTGGGGGGGGGGGGGGTTAGAATGAAGCAAGGGGGGGGGGGGGATGCTGGAAACCCCGGGGGCTGTGTGACGTCGTCAGCGAAGGGGAAAAACCCTCCAGGCTTGTCGGGGGCATTTCTCTCCAAAGGAGCCAACCCCGCCCTGATCCTGGATGGAGCGCAGGCTTAAAGCTGCACGATCCCCTTAAAAGTGTTCTATGTGCAGTATAACTCTCTCTCTCTCTCTCTCTCTCTCTCTCTCTCTCTCTCTCTCTCTCTCTCTCTCTCTCTCTCTCTCTCTCTTCTCTCTCTCTCTCTTATATATATGTGCTCTACATCAGTGGCTTCTGAACGCGTGAAGACCACTAGGAACATTCTGTGTGGGATCGAAACCTTCTCTTTTCGAATTCAATCCTTTAAAACGACTACGGCGACTCAACCCCTTAAACATGGAGATTTAACCCCCTTTGGGGTTGTACGACTCAACCCCCTTGAGTTCGAGGAAGGAAACTCTTTGAATACGACCTAACCCCTTGAACACAAATATGAATCTTTCAGTAGGATGAACCAACTAAACCCTCGAGCACAATGAGTTGTGACCCGCGCCTTGATTGCCATACCATAACTACCATGTCTGACGATGAAGGTGGTCGCCCTCGTCATCATCACCAGGGAATCAACACACACACACACAAACAAACACAAACACAAAAGGGGCAGTAAACTACCTCATTCACTCTGGGTCTGGCAACTTAGAATGTCCCTCCTCCTCCTCCTCTGTTCATCACGACCCACCCTCCCCCTTGCCAGCCATCAGCCGGTCATGAAGCATTATACCACAGTTATAAAGCATTATACCACAGTTATAAAGCATTATACCACAGTTATAAGGCATTATACCACAGTTATAAAGCATTATACCACAGTTATAAAGCATTATACCACAGTTATAAGGCATTATACCACAGTTATAAAGCATTATACCACAGTTATAAGGCATTATACCACAGTTATAAGGCATTATACCACAGTTATAAAGCATTATACCACAGTTATAAAGCATTATACCACAGTTATAAGGCATTATACCACAGTTATAAGGCATTATACCACAGTTATAAGGCATTATACCACAGTTATAAAGCATTATACCACAGTTATAAAGCATTATACCACAGTTATAAGGCATTATACCACAGTTATAAGGCATTATACCACAGTTATAAGGCATTATACCACAGTTATAAAGCATTATACCACAGTTATAAAGCATTATACCACAGTTATAAAGCATTATACCACAGTTATAAGGCATTATACCACAGTTATAAGGCATTATACCACAGTTATAAAGCATTATACCACAGTTATAAGGCATTATACCACAGTTATAAGGCATTATACCACAGTTATAAAGCATTATACCACAGTTATAAGGCATTATACCACAGTTATAAGGCATTATACCACAGTTATAAGGCATTATACCACAGTTATAAAGCATTATACCACAGTTATAAAGCATTATACCACAGTTATAAAGCATTATACCACAGTTATAAGGCATTATACCACAGTTATAAGGCATTATACCACAGTTATAAAGCATTATACCACAGTTATAAAGCATTATACCACAGTTATAAAGCATTATACCACAGTTATAAAGCATTATACCACAGTTATAAGGCATTATACCACAGTTATAAGGCATTATACCACAGTTATAAAGCATTATACCACAGTTATAAAGCATTATACCACAGTTATAAGGCATTATACCACAGTTATAAGGCATTATACCACAGTTATAAGGCATTATACCACAGTTATAAAGCATTATACCACAGTTATAAAGCATTATACCACAGTTATAAAGCATTATACCACAGTTATAAGGCATTATACCACAGTTACAAACCATTACCCCCACAAGCCGAAGCTGGCCACGATGCATGCCTCCTTCCCACAACCAGTTTTCTGTTTTCCTCATTCTTAAACAGCGACGGTAATTGTAGATTCATACGGAGCTGTCAGACACAGAGCTTCTATGTCACCTCCCACACGAATAACTCCACCCACCAGCTGCTGCCGGCATGATGCAAGAGGCACAGAACTAAAGTTGACTGGGTATACCTTGATTATATATATATATATATATATATATATATATATATATATATATATATATATATGTGTGTGTGTGTGTGTGTGTGCATGTTTGTGTGTGTGTGTGTGTGTGTGTGTGTGTGTGTGTGTGTGTGTGTGTGTGTGTGTGTATTACCGGGCTTCTCGCTTCAAAGGAGTCGACATTACCCTGATACTGGAAGAAGCGCAGGCTTTGGCTGCATGAACCTTCAGAACGAAGTCCTGAGGTAAACACACACACACACACACACACACACACACAAGAACAACAAAAAATCACCATCGTATATGAACATGTTCAAAATCGCGAGATAGAACATTATGCCACTGAACTTGGCCGAGGATTGTGTCCGGTCCAGCGAACAGATCCGTACTTCAGTGATCAGACTGGAAATATCAGTATCCATCTCTGTGGAGTCACGTTAACCGGACACAATGGTTTAGCACACAAGACTTAATCCGATTAAGCGAATAATCTTTTAGATTTTCTGTTCGACGGGCGAAGCAAAGACTACGTCCGGTTAACAGACGTTAAGTGAGAAAAAATCTTATCTAATTTTCTTTTCTGTCCTGCTAAGTTAAAAAAAAAATCTTATTCAATTTTCTTCTGTCCTGTTAAAAAAAATATCTTATTTAATTTTTTCTGTCACGTTAAGTGAAAAAATCTTTAATTTTTTTTTCTGTCCTAAGTTAAAAAAAATCTTATTTAATTTTCTTCTGTCCTATTAAGTGAAAAAAAAATCTTATTTAACTTTTTTCTGTCCTCTTAAGTTAAAAAAAATTTTATTTAATTTTTTTTCTGTCCTGTTAAGTGAAAAAAATTCTTATTTAATTTTTTCTGTCCTGTTAAGCGTAAAAAAAAAATTTATTTAATTCTTTTTTTTCAGTCCGGGTCAGGTAAAACACCGCATTTCTTCTCGGTACATCAGGTGGGACCAGTGTGAGCAACGGGTTATTCCAGCTGGTCGTCCAACACATTATGATCACCGTCGCTCTGGCTTTTTAATGAGGGGACATCAAAATGAGGGGTCGAGCGACGGATACTCTGGGGGAAACCCTCATGATGAGGGGAGAGAGAGAGAGAGAGAGAGAGAGAGAGAGAGAGAGAGAGAGAGAGAGAGAGAGAGAGAGAGAGAGAGAGAGAGTTTGAAGCTGTGTTGAGACAAGACTTGTAAAGAGAGTTAAGTGGTTAAACACACAGGTCCCACATCAAGTGTTAACCCCCCCCTTCAATGGCACATCAATTGGCAACCCCCTTCAACTGCACATCAACCCTCAACCCCCCTTCAATTGCCCATCAACTGTCAACCCCTTCAATTGCACAGGTCACGGCTTGACCTTGTAACACAATCATACGTACCGCCGGCCAGATTATCCCCTGCCATGACCAATCATGACTTTAAGACGGGCTAACAACGATTGGCCCAATCATCCCAACAGCCAATCCCATCTTATCACAACCAACAGTAAGTCCAATCATCCTTACAGGCAACCAATCAACTTCCCAATCCTCCATACCTATCCAATGTTAGCCTAATCAACACCATTTCTAATCCAACTTCAGCCCCAATCAGCTTAACTAACGACCACCACTACGTCACCATCATTCCCAATCCAAATCAGATGATTGACCTAATCCTATGGCAATCAGGTCACAAAATATATAAGGCCAAGATGAATACAACGTAAACACTTAACCTTACAACACAGTATAATTGCGCTGAAATTACATTTAAATCATTGTACGTCAAAATTACATTTGAATTATATTTAGATTGTAACGAAATATGATCGGCGGCCGAAGAGGTCTTTCCCCACCTATACTTCCAAGATGTGTATAGCCAGACATAGAAGAAGATATAGCCATAACCACAGCATCATCTATAGCTGGCAGACTATGACCCCAGTGCACTGCTATGTACTCCGTTATTAATACACTTCCCCTTTCTCCACACACACACGCTGCCCTTCCCCTTCCCCCTAACTCCACACCCACTTCCCTCATCACCGGCAGCTGCGCCTCATACAAAGCTTTGGTGCCAACTACAAGGTGGAGACAGAGGCCCACCTTCCCTCCTCACACACACACACACACACACACACACACATGCATCTCCCAACGTATCGTCCACGCCTCTCGCGCGCCCTGTCCATCTCTAACCTCCCCTCCAATTCACCACTCACCCTTCACCCAGCCCACACCCAGACCGACACTCGCTACACAGACTAACGCCACAAATAACACGGGTCATAAAACCGGTGGGGGCACTGGGTAACGGCCAGAAGGGGAGGGGGGGGGCGATTGGAAACGCGCCATATAAAGCGCGGGGAGGCCTTGTTGATTCCACGCCATCATCCCTCACACTACGTTTCCCGGTGTCCGTCCATATCCAGTCTCCTTCGTCTCCTGCAGGGGCAAGTGCCTGGGAGCGCATGCGGCCCTCCACCACATGTATCTTCCACACCCCGGGTATGTGAAGACACACACACACACTGACGAAGGACTGGTGTCATTTCTTCCATACGTGGCCATCGCCTGCCTCTCCGTCCTTGGCTGTGAATGCATTTACCCGCTCCGTCGACGTAAACAGACTGTCTGAAACGACTGGCAACCCTTTCAACGCAACGACGATTGCGTCTCTCTGAGCACGACGGTACGACACGACACCTCCCTCCCCCCCTCCCTCACTCCCCTGGGTGTGTATGATGGATGGCCTGGTCTTCTGGTCTGGCCCAAAATGGCCAAAGACCATCCCCATCATACCCGAGGGTCGTACCGCCGTGCTCGAGGATCGAACCATCGTGCTCAAGTCGAACCGTCGTACTCAAGGGTCGTACCATCGTATTCAAGGGTCGAACCGTCGTACTCAATGGTCGTACCGTCGAATTCAAGGGTCGTATCGTCGTACTCAAGCGTCGTACCATCGTATTCAAGGATCGTACCGTCGTATTCAAGGGTCGTACCGTCGTACTCAAGGGTCGTACTGTCGTGCTCAAGGGTCGTACAAATCCACCAGCTGGTCCACAAAGCCCTCAGATGGCAGTAGAAGAGGTGTGGTGTGGTGTGTGTGTGTGTGTAGGTGTGGGTGGGTGACGGCCAGAAGCAGCATCACGAGCAGCCAGGGGTAATAATAATAGGTCCATATTGGACGGGCGGGAACGGGTCGTCAAATCAGACGTGGCTGGGTAGAGCAGGTGATGGGAGGTGATGGGGACGGGGTTAAGGATGATTGGGGGGGGGGGGGGCAGCGAGGGCTCCCCATCAAACCAAAACCCCATTGGGGTGGGGAGGCCACACAGCGCAGGATGGGGGCCCCAGCCAGCCAGCCAGACCTCCCCTGCTCATATCAATTCATGAGATGCTTGGCCAGTTCCTAATACGTTGAAGCGCGCACACGCGCGCGCCCAGACCGATCGACGTACCCTGCCTGCCCTTCTTCCTGCTCTGGGCTCACCTGGGCTCAACTGAGTCCACTTGCGCTCAGCTGGGCTCACCGGAGCCCCCTCTCTGGGTGGTGGGTCAGGCTGGTGTGGCCTGCGCGAAGTACGACTGTGCGCAGTACACGCGGATTCGCTAAGCGATCGTCCATCTCATCATTATACAACGAGTCGAATAAAAACGCTGCGTATATATGTGGGAAACATATATATGAAGACTAGAAATATATATACACGAAAATATATCTCAGTTAAGATCATTCTCAAGTCATAAACACGTAAAGCGAGGTTGACAAGAGAACAAAAGAGAATCTAATATATATATAAAAAAAAGAGTTTTTGGAAAGTCGACTGAGAAACGTGTACATATAATCAATTCCAGGTACATGCTTTATGGCAGTGTTCCAACCTGCTGCTGTAGCTATGAAGAACACGGCCTCTCGTGTGTGAACTTTTGAACACCTGGTGTACAGTTCAGCTCCGGCGGGGGAGAAGCTAAGATCTTGATCAAGGACCTGGCGAAATTGAAGGTGGCAACGGGAGATCCCTCTGAGCACGGCTAAACATAGCTTACATTGAGGCAGCTAAAGCTATATAACTTGTGTTCTTCCTGTGTTAGAGGGCCGGCCGGCTCAACCTGTGTTCTGTGGAGAACAGGAAGAACAAGCGACAGACTAGACAATGGGAGACTGATGGTAAATATGACATAAAGATGTTCAAAACACTGCTGATATGGGCTGGGGTAAGTACATTTATAACCCCTCTATTACGACGCGACGAAGCATTCATTTGTGCCAGTATCCCCGGCAATATAAAGTGCACCCCATGTTCATTCCTGCGAGCCCAGGTAGCGCAAAAGGATCAAAGAGGTCACAAAGGGTCGTTCACGACGGTACGACCCTTGAGATGACGGTACGACCCTTGACCACGACGGTACGATCCTCGAGCACGACGGTACGACCCTTGACCACGACGGTACGACCCTTGACAATGATGAAGCAGGACTCGGGTCGAAGGCCAGGCCATGATACCTAAGGGTCGTACCATCGCGCCCCATTGGGTTGTTAAGCCAGGCTAAGCTTACGAGGGTCGGGCTATGCTATGCTATGTTATGTTATGAGAACTCACAACAGATGAGCCTGGTTGTACTCACCCAAGCTTGCATCAAGGATGCCTCGCCTGGTTGATCCCCCTTCTAGATTTCTAGCAGGAAGACTTTCTAAGATGCTGCCAATACTAGAATCTTATCTATGGCTCATACTGGAAAACGAATCCCTCACAAGAGCGAACAATAACTTACTAATTACTTCATGTAAAAGACGCTGAAACAATCGACCCAGACAAGTGATTCAAAACAAGTGATTCCAAAATAAGGAACAGAGAAGGGGGCCAGGTAAGGATATTCCCTCAAAGGCCCAGTTCTCTGTTCTTAACGCTACCTCGCTAACGCGGGAAATGGCGAATAGTTTGAAAGAAAAAGAAAGAAATATATATATATA
Organism: Panulirus ornatus; assembly: GCF_036320965.1. Classification (NCBI taxonomy): domain Eukaryota; kingdom Metazoa; phylum Arthropoda; class Malacostraca; order Decapoda; family Palinuridae; genus Panulirus; species Panulirus ornatus. The sequence goes on from NC_092282.1 coordinate 24,803,125, forward strand.
TATATATATATATATATATATATATATATATATATATATATATATATATATATATATCAATTTCAGAGCCATTTTAGCTAGCTAAGACCCCCCCTACCCCCCATGTCATACACCAGATACAGGATGTATATAAAAAAATCAAAACCAGAACTACCCCCATCCTGCCTCCATGTAATTCCTCCTTAAGTATACTCCACAGAAAAAGTAATCTGGAAACCCTTCCTAGAAAACGGGCTTAATTGCCCTAATTAGCGTCGCTAGGAATCACACCTGACTAATCAACACACCTCTCGTAATGGAAGAATGACATGAATTCCTTTGTTCCAGGAATTTTTCCATTTTTAAACATTGACCTAAAATATATATATATATATATATATATATATATATATATATATATATATATATATATATATATAGGTCAAGGTCAAAACATCAGCTAATTAAGACCCGCGTCACATCAGCATGATAATGACCCTTAAACTACCTTGCTACTTGGAAAGCCCAGGACCCGTATGACTACTGCCGTCCGTTAACGCCGGTCGACTTAACGGGGGGACATTCGACGCAGCGCCCCCTACGGCGCGTCTGCGAACTAAGAACGGGAAAGGCAAGGTGAAGGATCCGTCGTTTGACGCAAGGAATTCATAAAATCTGTCAAAGACGCTCGATGTACTCAGTGGCTCACAGGGGGTCATCTCTCTCTCTCTCTCTCTCTCTCTCTCTCTCTCTCTCTCTCTCTCTCTCTCTCTCTCTCTCTCTCTCTCTCGGAAATACAGCTGCACAGCGAAACATAAACACGTCCAACACAGTCCCTACGCGGACAAACTCCGCATCTAATCCATTTCAGAGGCACCCTCCACCTCCCCCCACACATCCAGGCCAATTCATACAATACTCAGTCACCACCTCCCAGTGTAGAGGCACAAACCTCATCCTCCCCTGACTCACAACACACGATTCCATACTATCAGGTCCACCTCACAACCAACACCAGCAGAACAGATTTCCCGTTTGGCACGAAATCAACAAGACCCAACAGACATACAACCGTCTGAAACTACACTCCCTAGGTATATGCGAGTCACACCGCGTCGGTGTTCTAGGGAGAACTCGTCTCTCCAGCAGTACAAACAGCGATTCACCGTATAACAAGACCCCTTCTATTCGCAAGCTGCGACCTCCTTAATGATGACAGTAAACTCTTACTCCTCAACTAACCAGAACTCACCCAAGACACACACACACACACACACATCATCACATTTCTCGACCTATGGGCCCGACCGGTGGACGTGGCTGGTTTCCTGAGCGATGCAGATGCCCATATAGAAAATGGATCCAGGACAAGGAAGGTAACGTAAATTCGCAGCCTATCTACTGATCTCTTCCACCCCAACACCAGATAGATCTACCCTTCTTGCTCATTTCTCAAGGACGTTCGTGATGACCTTGCACGGTCAACACTTCTATAACATCCCGCTGATAACATTTCCCACTGAGTTCGCCCTCATTCCACATTCTAATTCGTAGAGGAATTCCTTCCTAGAGAGAGTCGAGTTTCCACCTGACCCAATTTCCCAAACGTGTCACGACGGCCAACATCTACTGAGTGCTGGCGTGAACAGCAACACCGTCGCCCAACACACACGTCACATATCCATCCTTTGCTCGCGTCGTGTCGACCCTTGCGTGCGACGAAGAGCACGACCCTCGACCACGACCCCTGAGCACGGCGGGAGGGCGACACGACCGGAACGCGGCGCACGACCCTTGGGTTCGCCTGACCTGTATGGTTCTGAGCACAGCTGTGCGACATGTTCTGTTCTTGCTTTATTAAGGTTATTTTTACTACTGCGACCTACTGACATTATTACAGCCAGTGTTGTTGTCGTTCGCGAGGTGTTTTTCTTCGTCAATTACCCGGACCTACAAGTGAACAACGAAAACAAACAATTAGCCACACATTGTTAAGGCGATTCGCTTCCCAAAATATGAATTCTATAACAACATATTTTTTTTTCAGTATTACGTATACATTTCACTGCAGTCCTGGCGCCAGGAGGACTGCAGTGAAATAACATCTAAAGCAGAGAAATGGGGCGGGGGGGGGGGGGCTCCACCTGCAGTGCTGTACACATTCTCTCGCTACAGCAAAAGCAACTGCGGTGAAATATGAACGATCATTCCGGCAGTGATATATGTCGCAGCAGTGAAACACGTGTACCTCCGGACAGTGACACGAACGGTAGTAAGGATACTGTAGTGTAATACACACCCTCCCAACAGTGAAGTGGCACCAGAGCTTCTGCAGTGAAATCTGTACCCTTCTGCCACCGAAACAACGGCAGTGGCAACTACAGTGAAAACTGGGGCGCCTCTAGCAGTGCAGCAGCAGTGCCGCCTGTAGCTCCCGAGGGCCCGGACACTGTTGGCTCGAGCGATGCCAACCATAATATTGGACCCGCAGGCAATATGCAAATGAAGGCCGGGGGGGGGGGGGGGGGGGGGGCCCGAACATGGTAGCTTTTCTATCTAAAGGACATGGTCAGGGAAGGTTACGTAAGGTCAGGGGAGGTTACGTAAGGTCAGGGAAGGTTACGTAAGGTCAGGGAAGGTTACGTAAGGTCAGGGAAGGTTACGTAAGGTCAGGGAAGGTTACGTAAGGTCAGGGGAGGTTACGCAATGTCAGGGAGGTTACGCAAGGTCAGGGGAGGTTACACAAGGTCAGAGAAGGTTACGCAAGGTCAGGGGAGGTTACATAAGGTCAGGGGAAGTTACGTAAGGTCAGGGAAGGTTACGTAAGGTCAGGGAAGGTTACGTAACGGTCAGGGAGGTTACGTAAGGTCAGGGAAGGTTACGTAAGGTCAGGGAAGGTTAGGAATCGTCAGAGATTAAGTAAGGTCAATGGAGGTTCGGGAAGGTTACGTAAGGTCAGGGAAGGTTACGTAAGGTCAGGGAAGGTTACGTAAGGTCAGGGAAGGATACGTAAGGTCAGGGAAGGATACGTAAGGTCAGGAAAGGTTACGTAATTTCAGGGAAGGTTAAGTAATTTAAGGAAAGGTCAAGGGAAGGTTAAGGAAGGTCAGGGAAGGTCACAGAGTTTCAAGAGTTGTCCTGGCGCTGGAAATGACCCCACGACATCATGTTCAGTCACCTGTACACGAAGCAAGGTTGGCTCTGGTCAGGTCAGACGTGCCGGGGGAGGGCGGGAGGGGGGATCAAGTCAGTGCGGGTCATTAAGAAGATAAGAGTCGATCACACAATGTCGGCAACGCCTTCTTAAAGTAGACTCATACAACAACAACAACAACAACAACAACAACAACAATCATCATACAACCATGAACAAGCGCATTTAAGAATAACTACAGCCATTATAAAGTTGTTTGGAGAAAAGGGGAGAGAGAGAGAGAGAGAGAGAGAGAGAGAGAGAGAGAGAGAGAGAGAGAGAGAGAGAGAGAGAGAGAGAGAGAGAGAGAGTCGCCTGGTGGCATAATACGGAAAGTGAGGAGGGGGGGGAGGTTCCAGAACTAGCGAGTGGTTTCGTGGAATTCGTAGAGCAGTGAGACCCAATTCTCATCCAACGATCTCACAATCATGACAGACGCGTCTACAGACTCAAAATGCCTTGCCTGCAACACGTTCTCGTTTTCTCTCATCGCTTACTCGTCCTTATCTTTCTCTCCTCATCTCTCATGCTGGTTCATATGTCTCCACTCCTATGGCCCTGACCCGACCTGACCTGACCTATTCTTGCCTTCACTTCTCAATCCCCTTTGCTTTACCCGAAGTCGTCTTCACTCTCAATCGCCTCTATTTTACACTCAATCCTCTTTGATTTACTCTTAATCCCTCTTCTTTACCTTTAGTCCCCTTCGCTATACGCTTTATCCTCTTTGCTTTACTCTTAATCCCCTTTTCTTTATCCTTAACCCCCTTTTTTATCCTTATTCCCCTTTGCTTTACCTTTAATCCCCTTTCCTTTATCCTTAACCCCCTTTGCTTTACCCTTAATCCCCTTTGCTTTACTGTCATTTCCCTTTGCTTTCCCATGTTATCTCCAGGCCTCTACCATGTTAACCCAACCACACACCTCCCTTCACACCCTGGTGGCCACGTCAGACACATCTCCCCCTCTCTATATACCAACAGACGACCATAATGTACACCACATCCCCTCCTCCATCCCTCGCCACATTACTTCTCAGCCTCCAGCGGCTTCAAGCCTCACCTCACTCGCACCTGATCAGCCTCCGTCGACCTTTGCCCCCAGTCTCGTACGCGGGTAAAATTTCCAGCAGGCCATCCGCCAACACTGACTGCGTCTGATCAGCAACGCTTCGCCGTCTGGGGAAAACGTTTTCTGGTCTGTACAGCAAACGTTCGAGTTTCTGACGCCGAGAACCACCGCACAGAAGGGCCTGACACCCACAACTACCACAACACGGTTTCTGACACACACAACTACCACAATACGGTTTCTGACACACACAACTACCACAAAACAAGGTTTCTGACACACACAACTACCACAATACGGTTTCTGACACACACAACTACCACAAAACAAGGTTTCTGACACACACAACTACCACAATACGGTTTCTGACACACACAACTACCACAAAACAAGGTTTCTGACACCCACAACTACCACAACACGGTTTCTGACACACACACAACTACAGCAAACATGGTTTCTGACACACACACAACTACCACAAACACGGTTTCTGACACACACACAACTACCACAAACACGGTTTCTGGCAGATAACTACTAGAGAGTGGCCTCCTCCTCCGACACTGATAACCGCCGACAGAAACCCCAGAGTGTTTTCTGACTTCGATCACTACCACATCAGGGTGGGCTCCTGATGATGATATCTACCACAGAGTGGTTTCTGACACCCAGGCATCGTAAAAGAGTTTCTGGACCCCTGATGAAGCACGTGGCTTGTGACACTAAGAACCACCTTGAAAAAATGTTTCCGCTTTCAAAACGTTTCATGTGGAATCGTCTACCGTTAAGACATCTTAAGATTTCTAACAATATATATATATATATATATATATATATATATATATATATATATATATATATATATATATATATATATATATATTACTACTTTGTAATTTCTTCATGAATATCATCTTACATTTACTTTATAAATGACTTGTAAGTAATTACTTTATTGTACTCGCCAGCATCTGTATTGTGTCTCCTCAGGGTTGTAAAAAGCGCCAGTTGTATTCAACACAGGTGTATAAACCACCAGGTCCAACCACAACATACAACACCAGCGACATACATCAACAACTCAAGCTGTAAACTGGACCAGTTGTATACAACATCAACTGTATACAACTGCAGATGTATACAACACCAGGTGCATACATCACCAGCACTATACAACTCCGGCTGTATACATCACCATGTGTACGTGTATATATCACCAGCTGTACACACTCACCAGCTGTACACGTCACCAGCTGTACAGACCAGCAGTTGGGAACACAACCATCTGCGGCCAACATACTGCCATCTACGAGTCCCAGAAGGAGAGAGGAGAGGAGCGCCACCCCTCCGGCAGCCGGCCACCAGCTGGCGGCAGCAGGTGGTGATAGCTGAGAGCCAGGCCAGCTGGAGGAGGAGTGGGGGAGAGAGAGTCTCCCCCACTCCTCACACACACAGTGCATCAGCTATAAATAGACCGCGTTAGTAAGGTGACTCTCAGTCAACATTTACATCCCCCAGCACAACCCACCCAACCCACCCACCCGCCCACCCACCCACCTCCTAGCGCCAGCTGGGGGGGAGGGAGGGCCTTCAACCCCTCACCCACCCAGTGGCACTGTGTCCCTCTCCCTTGGCAGAGTCTGACCCTTGCCCAGCGCCTCCCTGTACAGAGGGGCGCCCTCACTCACGTTTACACGGCGCTCTGCCGAAGCCACAACCACAACAACCACCACAACCAGCCACTACAACCACAACCACCACAACCAGCCACCGCCACCACAACAACCACAGCCACCACAACCACAACCACCACAACCAGCCACCACACCACACACGGGTCGGCTGGGCCATAACCAAGACACAAGGATGTGTACCGCCACTTGCTTCACCCACACCCACCCACCCACACACCAGCCGCCCACCCCCGCCCGCCCCCGCTTCCCCCTCACACGACACCAGCTCCTGAATCACCCGCCAGGGACGTGGGACGCCAGGGACTCTCCCGTCCGGACGGAAGTGTGTTGTGCAGTCAACATTGCGCGACAAATTGGTTTTAATGTTTCTCAAATGGGAACGCTCGCACGACTGCCTTCCACATTTCACTGAGAAACAGAACATTACAAAACAATATATATATACATACATACATACATATATATATATATATATATATATATATATATATATATATATATATATATATATATATATATAATACTTAACTCAAAAAACCCGTTTGGTGAAGTTTTAAAAGTCTTCTCTGACGCGTATGCAAATTGTGGCGGCAAGACGCGTTCCAGCACTGGGCAGATGACCTGGGCATGCGCAGGAGAATGCTGTGGGGCGAGAGAGAGAGAGAGAGAGAGAGAGAGAGAGAGAGAGAGAGAGAGAGAGAGAGAGAGAGAGAGAGAGAGAATGGAATCTGAAAGATGCGTTGGTGAAAGGTGATGTTACTTTAATTCTCTTGCGACGAATATAATCTCAATGCAATATCAAAATTAGATTATTTTTCTGTGTGTCCTCACGTGTGTTTTTTGTACCGACATGAATGTAATACATAGAGTACAGTTCGAGGATCTGTGAGTACATACACTGTACCTGGAGAGTACACACGAGTACAGAGGACCACATGGGGAATACACAGGAGCCCATAGGAAAAGCAGGGACCAACAGTCCAGTGGATCAACCAAGGGAAGGTGTTCCACCCTCGTGGTATTCCAATGCTACCTATCCTTCTATCCCGGAGGATTGAGGATGGGATGGAAGGATAGGAGGAGACTCGCCACACCATCCCGTTCCCTCTCCTAGCAACAGGGCCAACGGAGGCAACAGTACGCTGCCGTTGTGGTCAGGTAAACAGGAGGGGAGGGGCGCACAGTCAGGCCTGCCTAGGGGTGGACATGACGACGCAGGCCTAAGACAGCGTCGTGTGACTGTATAGTATACGCAAAACTGAACTGTACGCATTGTATACGCGCGTAACAACGTACGCCGAGGCAGCTCCTCTCATAGCCGTACGTCAAGCACTCCCTACATACACGAGTACACATACGCATTTTTAACAATACATATACGCATTCCCGTTATAATAACCGTTGCTGAAATTTCATAATACATTCCATTCTTGTAATGCTTTCTGTATTGGGGATTTCCTCCACACACACAAAGTACTCATAAAAGTTGTGAACAATTTGAGGGAAAAATACAAATTGCTGAGTCTCAATATATTCACCTGGTTCAATATATATATATATATATATATATATATATATATATATATATATATATATATATATATATATATATATATATATATTGTCTTGGACAATCGCATGTTTACCAAATGGCGTCCTAGCTACGTCTCTTCGTTGTATTTTAACTGACTGTTATATTTCTCTTGATCTGGGGAGAGGTGGGATAAACTTACTTGGTTTAAGGAGGGGAAGGTTATGTCTGTTTGCCGTAAACAAGAGGATGAGGGCAATGTGCTTTTTTACAGTGTCTGTCTACTGTTTGTGGTCTATGTTAGGCGGGCAAACTAAATGTCTGTTTGTTTGTATCTCTATTCATTTTGTCTATTCACACATGTGCTCATCCATCCATCCATCTATCTATCTATCTATCTATCTATCAATCTATGTGTCTATATCTTCTATAAACCACGACTAACCTGCTTCAACGACCATCATCAACATTATAGAAACAGCCAAGCATACATCTATATACACACCACTCATTCATCTGTCCTGGTCATCGATACTGCTTTATCTAATACTTTATTGGCCGTACTTCATTAACGATGTAAAGTCTCAAAGTTATATTCGAACTTTATAACTTTGGATGGACAGATCCCATCGCCCCCCCAAAAACTAAAAGAAATGATTGCCAAAAAAAAATTATCAAGTCCACTAATCATACTCTACCACAATAGACTGACTGTCATTTCAGCAACGATTAATCAAGGGAAGAGAAGGATTTAATCGTTATTTCAAAACATTATGATTAATCTATGATTAATCTCCATTAACCGTCTGACTGATGATTAGAGATGGAAGTATTGTACGAGGGACAGAAATGGATTCAAGTCAAGGAGCAAAGATTCTGCCATCACTGATAATCTATCAGTAAATATAATTCGTATTACATAACCACTAATAAAAGGGTTAACCTTACACACGTGTCTGCTAACAAGAGGGTTCTCATACACGTGTCTGCTAACAAAGGGGATTACCCTTATACACGTGTTTACTAACAAGAGAGTTGACATATTTTCCTCAAAAGTCTTTAATAATATGTCAATAATCCAGCAACATAGTTGTGTATGTCAATAATCCAGCAACATAGTTGTGTATGTAGCTCAGGGTCAATACAATACGTTCCCTTAACCCCGCTGATAACATCATGCTCTGTTGTGTGATACAATTAATCAACAAACTGTGTTGTGATTTGCATACGTCTGTGTGATCACACACCATTTGTCCCTGGTCATCTACCTGGAGGTGATTGATGTGTACAACGTACTGCTCCTCTACATAATTATTCTCTGAAATAATAATATGATAATAATAATAATAATATTAATAATAATAATAATAATATCAATGTAATTATAATAACAATAATAATAATAATAATAATAATAATATAAATATAATTATAATAACAATAATAATAATAATAATAATAATATAAATATAATTATAAAAACAATAACAATAAGAATAATAATAATAAAACCGATAGTAATAATAATACTAAAAGCACAGTAGTAGTAGTAGTAGTAGTAGTAATAGAAGTAGAAGTAGTAGCAGTAGTAGTAGTAGTAGTAGTAGTAGTAGTAATAATAATAATAATAATAATAATAATAATAATAATAATAATAATAATAATAATAACAATATTCCCCCAAACTTTCGTGGTCAAAAATGATTTGTTTGCCTTCGTCTGACATGCATCCCCCCCCCCCCCACCATCCCGGGGACTAAAACCAAAAAAAATCATAATTGTTTTTTTCCAAATATGGCCACAGCAGACATGGCGGCAGGATATGAGAGCAGCCTTCATCTATCTATTTCTCCATCTATCTACATATGGCACAGAACACACACACACACACACACACACACACACATGCTTAACTACCCATGACTTGCCCTTCAACAACACATCTGCGCCCCCCTTATCACCTATCGTATATCTGTGTTCACTATCTATGTTACTATCAGCAAGTGGGTGGGTGTGGGGGGGAGGTGCCTGGCTGCATGACCTACCTTACCCTGCAGCGTGGTGGAGGGAGACATAAGACCGCATGTCGAAATCACTTTACCTGCAACAGACAAAATACACAGAATAAATCATCGTTAAAACTGGAAAGACCTTTATATACATATTATATAAAACAGTCACACAAACACAAGTACACACACACACACACACACACACACATTCATATCACATCTCTGAATGAAAACATTTGCTCGACTCGTTCGTAAAATCTAATCTCAATTTTCCCGTCGTAAGTTCCGACAGCATGACAAATGCCAAGCGTTAATTCAACAGCTTGGTCCAGGGTCGTGCATCATGGGCGGAAGATGGAGAGTTTGGCACTCCCGAGTGAATAACAGGGCAACATATGGTCAGAAAACTAGTTCGTCCTTGAATAACATTGACGAGTTCGCTCTTACACAATGAGCTAATGTTTATCTCCAGAACAACCTGCCTAATTACATGTAATTACATGTAATTACACTTCTTTTTTCATGATTACGAGACGAGTGGATGAAACCTTGAAGCTTGTTCGGTAACAGGGGAATGTGGCGGGGTGTGTTTGCCTAACGAAAGTGTGGTTAGTCACAGCACACGATGGTGTGGTTAGAATAAGGTTTGGCAGCTCAAGCCAGGGTTGGGAACTCAAAGAGAGTTCCCGGGTCGTGTATGGTCGGCACGGAGGTACGAACACGAGGGCACGGCGGTGGTACGGCTAATTTACGTACGGCGCTACGACCCTCCCTCATCACGACACAACCTCTGCAAGACAAGGTGCGACCTGTGTAACGCGAAGGTACGACCTGTGCAGCGCGACGGTACGACCCTTCGAGCACGACTACCTGACCCTTGGGCTCAACGGTCAGGCCTTAACATTTTCGAAGGTCGTCCCGTCGTGCTCAAGGGTCGTCCCGTCGTGCTCAAGGGTCGTCCCGTCGTGCTCAAGGGTCGTCCCGTCGTGCTCAAGGGTCGTCCCGTCGTGCTCAAGGGTCGTCCCGTCGTGCTCAAGGGTCGTCCCGTCGTACTCAAGCGTCGTACCGTCGTGCCCAAGAGGTGAAATTACCATAATAAAGTGAATTAGCCATAAATTATGATTAATTTGTTCGCTAATTCCCTATCTAACTACGCCACAATTATCCCACACCGTCAGATTAACGACAGGAGCTTAAACGAGGGAGTAATCCAATCGCGTTCAACGACAGCTAACATCGTCCATGTTAAACGCATCGTACCCACTCCCTGACTCTATATTAATCACTCATAATTAATCCTCTATTTGTCTACGAACGCACATACAAACCACCTCAGTCCTACCCTACACTGCGAGCCATACACCTGAAATGTTTCTCTATAATAAGGTATACGACACAAGTACCTGTATATTAGAGAGAAAATATATCTATAGCTTGGAGAAGGCAAATATTTAATTTCTGATTACTTTCGAATGAATGAATGAATAAAGGAAGCAAGTATGAATATGTACAAGCGTATATATGCATATGTGTGTATGTATATATATATATGTATACTTTGAAATGCATAGGTATGTTCATGTGCGTGTGTGGACGTGTATGTATATACATGTGTATGTGGGTGGGTTGGGCCATTCTTTCGTCTGTTTCCTTGCGCTACCTCGCTAACGCGGGAGACAGCGACAAAGCATAACATAAATATATATATATATATATATATATATATATATATATATATATATATATATATATATATATATATATTCCAGCCAGTCAGACAGATGGAGATGGCAACAACACACATGAGTGAGGCATCACTAGCCAGTCTACCCACGAGGCGAGGGGTCAGAGGTGGGACCACCTGACGCGTGTTTCAGAAGTCCAAAGCTGGAGGCAAGACAACAGCTTGGAACGCTGCAACACCACGATAAGCTGACCCCCTCAGCTTAACCCCCTGAGCACGACGACTCTACCCCTTAAGTACGACGACTCTACCCCTTGGTTACCCTTTAGCCATAGCTTGTCGCTTTGAAAACGACAACTTAAAACCTTGACTCAACGCCTTGGGGAGCGCGACCCAACCCTTTGATGGCGACGCCTTGACCCTTTAAGCACGACACCTTAACCCCGTGAGCATAACAAGCGTGTCCACCGCCCAGGTGGCGTGCTCAAGGCACTGAGATTCGAATCAAATGAACATGAGCATTTGATATTAATCTCTGGCCACACATTGCACCTTAATCATCTTGTACCTCAACGCTGGTGAGGTGTGTGTGTGTGTGTGTGTGTGTGTGTGTGTGTGTGTGTGTGTGTGTGTGTGTGTGTGTGAGGGACGACGCCCCCTGGCCACACCTCCTCGGCCAGGTAAACAAGTAAACAAATGATAAAAACATACCTAGGGAGTTTAAGATATTGAGAAAACACAAAAACCCACGACTCTGAGTAAAAGCTCTTGTATCTAGTTCATCCAAGCATATCAAAACGATCAAACTGTATCCAGAAATACAACGCTGTATCATACAATCACCAATACCGAGGTTAGAGAGGCATAGGATGCAAATCCCTCTCCATTACTCGCATTCTCGAGGGAGCGGCTACAGTCATCCGCCACAATATAAACAAAATTCTTACAAAAATCTTTTTTCAGGTCAAAGATGCATCTGTACCTCACCTAATACTTTCTTTTCCTCTATATTTGGAATTTACGTCTTCTGTTACTGCACACACACACACACACACACACACACACACACACACACACACACACACACCACACACACACGTACTTTTATATAAAGGTTTTACTTGGACGACAAAAGGATACCGTACGAGTGAAAAGCCATCTAGAGCGAGGCTGCATCACAGTCAGTGGATGAAGAGAAGTACAGCCTGGGCGAAGAAGTCGCTCTTAGGGAGTCCCAACACTTCCCTGCTCCTGACGGGAGCGCAGTTTTAAAGCTACAGGAGCTCAATAAGAATGGGGTCATAGAGATGTGTGTGTGTGTGTGTGTGTGTGTGTGTGGAAGGAGAGGCATGGACTGTATAGATAGGGATGTGCGGAGGAGGTCGGATGGAAGTGGAATGTTTGGGTACAACACTTTGGTGGTGTGAGGTGGTTTGATCGAGTGACTAACGAACAGGGCAGTTGTACACGAGGCTATGATTGGATGAGCGGAGAGGGCAATTACCTAGGCGGTGCTGAATCATTACACAGTGTGTTAAAGTTTTGTCAACACCAAGTGTGAGGAGGTAGGGAGGATACGCCTCGATGTGTGAGGTGCGGGCTAGGTTGGACGTTTCGGTTTTCCACCCTCTCCCTGGCGGTGGGTACTTGGTCATACAGGTGTCGTGCATGGGAAGAATGGGCCACGCACTGTGAGGCGGGACTGTGCTGGCCATACATCTACCTCGCTTTACGGGAGTTGCAAACCTGTGGTTCTTGGGTAACAAGAGACGCTCCAGCTGCCCTGTTGTAGGTTGTGAGCACCTTGGTTATACTTGTGGCTGACAAGGTGAGGTGTAGTTTGGAGAGGAGAGAGGACGAAATGCTTTGGGGGACAATGAAGGAGTCTTTTACCTCGTCTTTAAGTGATGCTTGTAACATTCCTAAGTGTGTTTGGTCTATATATATATATATATATATATATATATATATATATATATATATATATATATATATATATATATTCCTATGAGTCCACGGAGAAAATGAAACACGATAAGTTCCCAAGTGCACTTTCGTGTAATAATCACATCATCAGGGGAGACACAAGAAAGAAATATAAGTCAGTTAATATACAACGAAGAGACGAAGCTAGGACGCCATCTGGTAAACATGTGATTGGCCAAGACAACTGTCTTGGCCCAATCACATGTGATTATTACACGAAAGTGCACGTGGGAACTTATTGTGTTTCATTTTCCCCGTGGACTCATAGGAATATATATATATATAGACCAAAGACACCGTAAGCACATGTTGACCCCCAGCACAATGACCCAGGCTCCACTTCTCCCTCACAATTACACAAACACAATCAAAGCCAAATGCATATATCCATTTCGCTGGCCATCATCATCATCATCATCATCATCATCATCATCCAGACTGCATGGTCATCCTCCGGCACCCACCTGTGCCGACCCCGGTAACCAGACGTCCCCCACCACTCCACCGTTCGAACCCAGGCTCTTAGCCAACTCAAATCAGGTGATTAATATGTTGTCCTTCCACCCACTTCTCTTGCTCTTTCTAATCTTCGTCTCTCTTATTCCTGTATTTCCAGGCTTCTGCTGCTACCCCGCCCACCATCCCATCAAAAAGAGGGGGAGGAGAAGAGCCACTGGTCCAAATGTATATCACAAAGCAAACAGATTATTCGCACAGTCTCAGCTTTTTGTATGCTACTCTCACAGTGATACACGAATCTGACTGTGTGTGTGTGTGTGTGTGTGTGTGTGTGTGTGTGTGTGTGTGTGAAGGAAGGGAGGCAACACAGACCTAACCCATTCCCGAGCGAGGCAGCCACGCGAAAAATCAATATTCGGCCAAAATTCACTACAGTATTGTATTTCAGCCCCCACGATCGGCGGGGGGGGGGTGTGTGGAGGAAGGGAAAGGGTTAAGAGCCTCTCTCTCTCTCTCTCTCTCTCTCTCTCTCTCTCTCTCTCTCTCTCTCTCTCTCTCTCTCTCTCTCTCACCGTAACCACGTTGCACCGGACCTGCTACCAGATGCCGCCTCCTCCACACAGCAAAGTTGATGATTCCCCCCCCCCCCTCCACATCCACACCCCCTCTCCCCCAGCGTTTGCCACAACATAGGAGGAGGAGGAGGATTAAGTTCACACACACACACACACACACACACACACACACACACACACACCCTCGTCTTCCTCTGTCGTACATCACACCAGGCACACACAACACCAGCTGGGCTGAAGTCAGGTTCTTGGATTCGTTCCTCCCCCCCGCCCAACACCTCATCCTTCCTCACACCCAGTACACACAGCCATGACTGAGGGATGTCTTCATCTAAGCCAGGTCGACCACTGAGATCCGAGGCTCACATACGCACTGTGTTGCGCATCTGCGTACATCACGCATCTGCGTACATCACGCATCTGCGTACATCACGCAAAAATCGACAAAATATAAATTTCCCAGACTGAAAACACTAAAAGTCATGTTGAATATATCCTAGTTCTTCAACAAGAATTCAAGAGTAAGCCAATTCTGGCGTATATATATATATATATATATATATATATATATATATATATATATATATATATATACACTCTGAACGGAAGATGTTCATGAATTGCACAATGTATATTGGAACACGAAAAGACAATCCTTTGCCTCTTCGCCGACCGAATGAAAGGGGGGCGGGGGGGTGACGTCATACGCATGGCGCGGGGGGGGGGGGGGGGGGGGGGTGGTCATGTGTTGCGAGGCTTTGGGGAGAGGAGGGGGGTGTGGGGGGGGGGGGGGGGGGGGGGGGGTGGATGTCGTCTGCACACGTCTCAGTTCACGGTATCGGAGATCGACCAAACCTGCGTCTGTACAATGGTACGACCTGCCGTTTGATCTGGCCTTTCAGGGTCGTACCTCCGCCGCTGCTGTGCCGCTCAAACGACCGTACCGTCATGCTCAGAGGTCGGGAGCCAAGATCTTCTTGCTCAAGGGTCGTACCGTCGTGCTCAAAGATCGTACCGTCGTACTAAAGGATCGTACCGTCGTACTCAAGGGTCGTACCGTCGTACTCAAAGATCGTACCGTCGTACTGATGGATCGTACCGTCGTGCTCAGAGATCGTACCGTCGTACTGAAGGATCGTAGCGTCGTACTCAATAGATTCAAACCGACGTATACAACCAAAGATACATCCCTCCCTCACACATCTGTAGCTGTGGCATCGCTTGCCAACATTTCCTTCCAATATCATTATTGAGTGGCTTGAAATACATGCATCCATCTTTTTACGAAGATGAGAAGTGATTGCTAATATTAGCATCTCACGATAACGAGAACATTTCTTTTACTAATTAACGCTGAAAATTACGCGTTCCAGATCACTGTGTCTGATGCTGAGCGAGTGATAAATGAGCAACAGATAGTGATTAATGAGAAATAAATGATTAATGAGTAACAGAATGAGGTAGTTATGAGTAACATAGTGATTAATGAGAAATAAGTGATGAGTAACAGAATGAGGTTGTGATAAATGAGTAATATGAAGTGATTAATGAGAATTAACTGATTAATGATTAACAGCGAGGTAGTAATGAATGAGTAATAGATGGTGATTAATGTGAAAGAGACTGTAATTAAAGTAACCAGATAGTCAGCACTGAGTAAATGTCACTGATCAATGAGTAATAAACTTTGATCGGTGAGTAACAGTAGTGACTAATGAGTAAATGATTTCACATGACAGGAAAGAGAGGGCGTGTTTTTTTTTTTTTGTACTAATCACGTAAAAACTCACGTCTTGTTAAGAAATGACAGAAATGAATATATCGATGATCACATCTTCGTTAGAATCAGTGGTTGATCAAGAGGAGATGACCTAACCCAGAGTCATGGACGGGCGTGGTGGAACCCTTGTGCATGACCATGTCAGCCAGTGGGCAGGACCCTGCATGACCATGTCAGCCAGTGGGCAGGACCCTGCATGACCATGTCAGCCAGTGGGCAGGACCCTGCATGACCATGTCAGCCAGTGGGCAGGACCCTGCATGACCATGTCAGCCAGTGGGCAGGACCCTGCATGACCATGTCAGCCAGTGGGCAGGACCCTGCATGACCATGTCAGCCAGTGGGCAGGACCCTGCATGACCATGTCAGACAGTGGGCAGGACCCTGCATGACCATGTCAGCCAGTGGGCAGGACCCTGCATGACCATGTCAGCCAGTGGGCAGGACCCTGCATGACCACAGTCTGACCAAACACTCTCTGTGAAGCAGCCAGCACCATCAAGATGCCTGCAGCACCATCTACCAACTTCCTAATTACCTTTATACTGATAAATAATTACCTTTATAATGATACATAATTACCTTTATACTGATAAATAATTACCTTTATACTGATAAATAATTACCTTTATACTGATAAATAATTACCTTTATACTGATAAATAATTACCTTTATACTGATACATAATTACCTTTATACTGATAAATGATTACCTTTATACTGATAAATAATTACCTTTATACTGATAAATAATTACCTTTATACTGACAAATAATTACCTTTATACTGATTAATAATTACCTTTATACTGATAAATAATTACCTTTATACTGATAAATAATTACCTTTATACTGATAAATAATTACCTTTATACTAATAAATGATTACCTTTATACTGATAAATAATTACCTTTATACTGATAAATAATTACCTTTATACTGATAAAT